>NC_022010.1:2234836-2238585 GCF_000317375.1 Microtus ochrogaster | reverse complement strand
TCATAACCATCACCACTATCGCCATAATCACCATCACCACCACAAAAACGACCATCACCATCACAATCATCCCTATCACCATTGCTACCACCATCACAATCATCATCATCACATCATCACCATCATCACCAACAACACCACAATTATAGTCATCACCATCACAATCATTACCATCACCATTACTATTACCATCATTACCATTATCACCACCACATCACAATTATCATCATCACCATCACTACCACCATTATCATGTCATCATCACCATTATCACCATCACTGTAACCTTCATCATCACCATCATTGCCAGCATTACCAACCTTAACCAAAAGGTACCTACCACCTACTTACTTCCTTTGCCAATCTAAATGCTTTTGATAATTTTATCCCTGTGGTTTGGGGGAATAGGTGATACCCTAACATTGCTGATTTCAGGCTGGAGAACCCTCCTCGAGATAATGAGAGTCATTCCATGGTGATAAAGTGGTAAATTCGTTGAAAGGATATAACAATTGTAAATATGTATTTATCTATCACAAAACTTCAAAATATGTGAACAAACTATTTCAACTGATAGAACACTAAATCAAACACAGACAAGCCCACAATTACAGCCCGAGATTTCAGTCCCCCTAGCCCAATCATTAACAGACCAGCAGACATAAAATCAATACGGGTATTGAGAGCTGAAAAACACAATCAACCAAATGGTCCTAATTGACATTTATGGAATGGCAGACCAAACACCAGCAGAATACTTATTTTTCAAGTATACATGGAATATTTTACCAATAGAGATCATTTTCAGGGCCATCAAACCAGTCTCAGTAAATATAAAATGATTTAATACCACAAAGCATAGTCTCTAACCACAGTGGAGAGAAATAAAAAAGCAAGAACAGACATCTAGAAAATTCGCATGTCTAGATACCAAGGCCGGACCAGAACTTAGCAGTATTCCGTGTTGTGGCACATTGAGGAAGAAGTCCTCAAGGCAATAAGTCCAGCTGGCACCTTTACAGACTGAAAACATGGAGATGAAATTAAACCCAAGGTCAATCAGAGAAGGAAATACTTTAAAAAAAAAGAAATGAGAGAAAGAAAGAGAGAGGGGAAGGGAGGGGGGAAGGGATGAAGGGAGGGAAGGAGGAAGGAAGAGAAACAGAAACCATGGAAACAAAACCAGTTCTTAGTGAGAAATCCCAAAAGGAACAGAACTCTGTTCTGAGCACAAAGAAGCCAGAGAAGGTGAGAGAGCCATGAAGGCAGAGGGAGGGAGGGACTGTAGACACTAACATGCTAGTTTAGAAAAGCTATCCAGGGCTCTCAACATCAAGCCTGAAGTTCGTTAAATCTCCAGTAGAGACCCCACTGGTCCTTTGCCCATTGAAATTGTATAATCTATATGGAAGACAAAGGACCTGGAGGGTTAAAAATTATTTTTCTGGTGAAGCTTGAGTTGGAACTTCACCTGAACCCGTTTGACAAAAGAACAAAATGAAAGGGCTTAGTGTGCTGGCCTGTAAGAGCGGGGCCCAGGAAAGACCCTAAGTGAGACTGGCCTAAACACCGTGTGCATTGACGGAATTGGACAGGGTTGAGGAATAGTGAAATACAACAGCAGTTTACAGCCCATTGATCTGCAGCAAAGTCACCAGGACAGATCAATGGAGAAGGGACAATCTTCTGTTAAATGGTCCTGAAACGATGGGACAACCACACATAAGGGGTGCACACACCGTAATCAAGAAGTATCTGCTACTCTTAGAACACAAACCTGTTTCAAGAACCGTCCTAAGGTCTGATTCATCTTGTCCCTAGTTGCCTTGATGAGCGGTCTCTGTAGACAGTGGCTATGTGACAGGGAATAACTTCTAACTGGGATTTCAAAGGGGGTGGGGTAGAAGAAGGACCAGGAGCCGCATGACCATCTGCACATGTCCTCACTCTGGGCATCAGATAGTATGAGCCCCCTCCAGTCAGTGCACCTGAGGGCTGCCTGAGGTCCACACTGTACCAAACACTACAGGAAATCCTCAGTTCAAGAAACTCCCAGAGCTGGGAAGATAGCTCAGTGGTGGGATGCTAGCCTAGCTTGTGGGAGACCCTACATCCATTCCCAGCACAATAGGAAGAGGAGAGAGAAGATGAGCAGGGGAAGGGAGAAGGGAGAAGAAGGGAGGGGAGGGGAGAGAGTTGGCTTTCAGAATCCTGGTCTGCGGCAAGTATTTCAGACTATGAGTTTCCTTCCTCACTAAGCCTTCCCATCACATTCTTCTGGTCTTTCCAGTGAATTCCCTTTATATTTGTGCATGTTGAGGGTGGGTAGTTTGCAAAAGAAAAGCACATGGTTATTCATAAGTGGTTTCTCGTTTGCTCATTATAAGGGTCCCCAGGTGGAGTTTTAGATCTTCGCCCCTCTGCGGTGACATATAGAGCTTGTGTCTTGCCTGTATCTGATCAACAGAAGTATCTTGCTGCACCTTCATCTGTTCTTGCTTCCTACAGGTCCTGGATCCACACACTCTCCTACTCAGTGAGACCTGTGTGTGGTGCTGTTCAGGTGTACCACAGCAGCTGTGCACGTACACATTTGGAGAGCTGGGTCTGCCTTTCCTTCCTCTTGCTGTGTGTATTTTCTAAACATTCTGAAATGTTTGCTTTCCTAAAAGTTAAATGATTAAATAAATAAAAATTTCAAAGATACGCTTAGTCAATGCCTTTTCTGGTCATTCACGTAGCAGAGAACTTTGCTTTGTATTAACGAGGATCCTTACACTTTGAACCTCACCTGTAATCACTCGGGTCCCTGAAGTTCATTACCCATTAGGATTCATCAATAACAGCAGCTGCGTGTAGTGCCCCAGCCCCCAATCTCTAGAAGTCTTGTTTCTATTCCAAGACAAAGCAGCTGTACTTGCCAAGAGGAGGCCTCAGATCCTGGCCCTTCTGGGTACTCCCACTTGAGACTCTTCCTTTGTGCCTCAGTTTCACCAGCTCTAAAAGATGGTGAAATCAAGCATAGTGGTACATGCCTGTGATTCCAGCACTCAGGAGGCAGAGGCAGGTGGATCTCTGAGTTCGAGGCCAGCCTGGTCCACAGAGTGAGTTCCAGGACAGACAGGGCTACACAGAGAAACCCTGTCTTGGAAAAAAATGGTGAGTACGCTAAGGCAGCATGTCCATGCCCAGAGCTCTATCTACTATGGCATACCCTACACTCATGTCTGTGCCCAGAGCTCTAATACTACGGTATACCCTGCATGCCAGTCAAATGGTAGGGACACCAGCTCATCATCAGGGCTAGCCCCAGGATCTACAGGATCAACACACCTCCCAGTTTGTACCTGTGGGCCAGAAAATGTGGAGAGTCATACATGGCTGGGCATCTCATGGGTTCAGCCTGGAGACACCTGCATCCTCTTTCTCCAGGAAAGAGGTCAGCCACCGGGCTCTCCTATGCACTTGTCAGAGTCATGCCTCCTGGCTCCCAGTGTAGCTTCTGCATGAACTCCCACAGCCATGGGCTTCTTGGCAGCCTGGCCTGTAAGAGTTCAGACCTGAGGAACTGCTCAGCCCTGTCAGAGTCTCCAGTGTGGGGATGCACTGCCCAGCTTGCTTGCTGTCCCTGGGGAACCTGTCTTTGCGAGAGTCAAATGAAAGGCCTGAAGCCTTGAAGTCCACACACACCAACATGTGTGTGATGAAGGGAACATGTGTGTGATGAAGGGAACATGTGTGTGATGAAG
>NC_022010.1:2226080-2233836 GCF_000317375.1 Microtus ochrogaster | reverse complement strand
AACATGGGTGTGATGAAGGGAACATGGGTGTGATGAAGGGAACATGGGTGTGATGAAGGGACACAAGCGGAGGTGGTGAGAAGAGGGCAGAGGGGTCACAGGGTAGGACAGGAGTGGTCACTCACTTGGCAGGCACAGGTCAGAAGGTGGACTTCAGGTACATGGACATGTGGAACACAACGTGAACACTGCAGTCCACACCCTGCCTCGTGTCTCTAAAGTCTTTGTGCCTCTGTGAGTGGCCCCTAGCTATTTACATCTGCATCCATGACAACCTGGCAGCCCAGGTGTCTGGGAAGTCACCTCATGACACCCAGCTGTTAAGGGCCTGGGGACTGGTAGAAGCTGGTACTGCGCACCCAGACCCCCAAATCTCTTGCCTGCTGGGAATGACCTTGAGGCCACAGTAAGTCAGGGCTCTGCTTCCTCCACCCAGGGGTGTAGAGCCCCAGACAGTATGAGGATCACACTCTTTAGGATTGACTGTTCTTTCCTTCCCGGGCTCGCTTCTCTATTTCATCCTTGTACCCCAATCTTTGCTTCAAGGTCAGCTGCTCAGGGTCCCATGAGAGGATGACTATGGGATGGATGGGTAACTGAGTATTTAACACACAGATCCAGAGACAGCAACACTGCATTCCAGGACATAGCAAGGCACGGTGGAAGCGGTGGCACCCCACGGGCAGCCAGAGTTCTAAGGGGTATCCATAACCTGGGACTCGACCTAGGGTGCCAGAATGTGTTTTGGAAAAGTCAGTGATAGAATGACCAGGGCAGAATCCAGGGTGAGACACCTGAGATCTGCACAGAATGAATACCCAATACATCATTTTAAACCAGTAGGAAGGGAGGGAAGGAGAGGGGGAGGGAGGAAAGCAGGGGAGAGGGGAGGGAAGGAGAGGGGGAGGGAGGAAAGCAAGGGAGAGGGGAGGGAAGGAGAGGGGGAGGAGAAAAGCAGGGGAGAGGGGAGGAAAGGAGAGGGGGAGGGAGGAAAGCAGGGGAGAGGGGAGGGAAGGAGAGAGGGAGGAGAAAAGCAGGGGAGAGGGGAGGGAAGGAGAGAGGGAGGGAGGAAAGCAGGGAAAAGGGAGGGTTGGCAAAGGGTTGAAGGAGGAGGTAAGGGAGGAGGAAAAATGAGTCTTAGAAACTCGAAGCCTAAATGCAGATGTTGAACATCAGGAAGACCTTCTACTGTAGAGCCGTGGTCAGGGCCCTGTCGAGCCCAGCTCCCATCCAGGCCACTCTGTCCCTCTGTGTGACAATCCTCGGCATCCGTGCCCTTTCATCTCCAACACAAAGCAGTGCTGCTACACTCACCAGAACCACACAGCTGCTGCCATAAGCCTCCTCTGAGTTGGGCAGTGGTCTGAGCTTCTCCAAGGATTTGCCTCCTCTGGGAAGCCCACCCAGACTCTAGAGATGTGTCAAGCACGTGTTCCTCACAATGCCTGGAATCTCCCATAGACAAAAGTCCCATACCCAATGGCTAACTCTGGCTCCCAGTGTCCATCCAGCAGTGCTCACTAAACATCCAACAGAGTCTCAGGGGCATGGAGGGTCTCCTGATCAGCCCTTACATTAGACCTAAAGCTTGTCCAGGAAAACGCAGAGTTCTAGAACCTGCCTCCACGCCACAGCACTTCCGCCCTCAAAACACCCCAACCGAACGACAAAAAGCATCCGGATTCTGACAAAGAGCCTTCAGCAAACCATCTTGGCACAGCAGTAGCTTCTGTCCCATCAGCAGCATCACAGGCAGCTTAATTACCCTAATTAGCCACATTAAAGCATGATTATAACATAAATTTGAATTAGCCGTAGAACACACCCAAATTTTTCGGTATGTTTATTGATTTTGTTCCCCTGTTAATCAGAAGGCCATAGTAAAGTTAGTTAGAACTGGTTCAATTAAAACAAAGCCAAGCCAATAAACTCTCATTAGCATCTGTCCCTTGTCAGGGCCAGTCGTAGCAACAGGACATTTCCTTCCTGGACCTGCATGGCCAGACTGTGCCAGCCCCCTCTGATTACCGTTTTGAAAACAGATGTATATATGTATGTCGTGAAGATATCAAAGAAAGGCCCAAGGAGACAAAGAGAATCACTCCACTGGTGACTGGCAACACGCAGGCAAGGGAATGAGCCCTTCTCTTGTCTGGTGTCAGCGAAACTGTGAATCCCGAGAGCCTCACGTTCAAGGCCTCACTGCTGTTCACCAGCTCCATCATCTGAAGAATTTCATTTGGGACTATAGAGATGGATTGGGCCTAGTTGGTGAGTTCGAGACCAGTCTCTGTCTCAAAATTAGAGTGGGTGGTACCCAGGGGACAGCAGCCTGGTGTGGCTGCTGTCAGGCTCCATAGGCACCCACATGTTCCTGCATATATGCACACATATGCGAACATGTTTCTGCACACATGTACACACACATGAACATGTTCCTGCATACACACACACACACCATAATAATAATAATAATAATTTTGATTTTACATAGCAAAACCTTGGCTTCCACAGCTGTGGGCAGAGGCCCAGCAGAAGCCTGTCCCCTACTGAAGGGTTCACATGTAGTGGGGTGTAGGCCCCTAGCCTGAAAGGCTTGGAGCACAGTGCCTCAGGTTTGAGAAGATTCACATATTCTTAATAAATTATCCTGAACCCAAGACTAAACCTGACATTTGCTTCTTTTTTTCATTTTCACCTTCCACATACAGATGAAGATCATTTTGGCAAATATTCTTGGCATTTTGACTGTGACCCATTGAGGTCAGAGGTGGAATTTTCCATTCGGGCTGAGTGTTGGTGCTCAGCAGAGTTTGGATGTCGGTGGAGGGAACTCAGCCTGTCGTTTGTGCCTCCAGCTCTCTCCTGATTAAGTTGCTGTGATCTTCATCATCCTCACAGCCCTCTACATCTTTAATTTCACCCAGGAAAAACTGACTCCGTGATGTCTGCTGGGGCTCTGAGGAATTCCACAGCACCATGGAAACACCAGGGTTTGGGACCCAGGTGCCTGCAGCCTCAGCTACTCAGGAGCGTGGGTCCTCCTATCACTACCTATATTTCTAAAGCAAGCATGACCTTCAGGCACTGAGAGAGAAGAGATGGGAACTGTGCTCTGGATGGAGTGAGGTCTGCCATTGACTTCTCTTCACAAATACGCTGTCCTGTGCCCTGAAAGATGGAGATGGCATGCCTTAGGTTCCTGGTCACCTCAGTAGCCAGTGGCTTGCAGCATTCCAGCTGTCTGGCAGTCTTGCCCTTTTTCTGGGGCGGCTTGTATCCAGCTAGTGTCCTGTGTGTGCTGGTGAATTCCCCTTCCTTTGTCCATAGAGTGAGCACATGGCCCAGTCAGGTTGATGGTAAGTACCAGTTGAGTCTGGTAACAGAGCAGGAACTCAGTGGACATTAAGTATCCTGTGTCTGTAACAATGGAGAACTTGGCACACTGTTGTTGAGGCCCACATTCTCTGAGATGGACTTGGTCCCCAAGGAGGCCCTCGGGCATTCATTTGTGGCTGTAGCTTGGGATGAAAACCTCGAGCCAGTGTCTCAGAGGCCAAATTGCATATTGAATTTCCCAAAGCATGAGTTGGTGAACTTGGCTGGGACTCAGGCATGGGAGAAGGACTTCCAGGGCTGGTTTACATCCTGGGAGGGTAAGAGACACCCAGACACCCTGAGGCAGCCCCCAGAACATCTTATCTTTGCTTTTCTAATTTGGTTCAGCCAGTGTTTGTTGTTTGTCTATATGGTCCATGTCCTGAGTTTTATGTCTCCAGATTCACCCATTATGGCTGGAAACCAACAGCCACACACACCTCGAGCACAGACAGCCATCACTTGCCAGCACACAGCAACAATGCGATATTAACACTGATTCCATGAGGCAGTGCGTCACTGGAGGCAAGTCTAAGGATGGGCAGCTGTTAGAGATGGGCACTGTGTCATTTGAATAACTGGGTTCCCAGGAGGGATCTGGAACTCACCCCAACTGTGTTAGACCATGTGAGATGCCAAACAATACTCCAACCCTTCCCACCATGGAGAACCTTGAGGTTCAGGCTCCCATGAGGACTAAAGTATATTAGAAAGAAATATAGATGTGGGAGAAAAGGAAGCTACCAAATAAGAGGATGGACCAGAAAGAGGGGCATGGAGGTGGGAGGTCACACCTTAGATGGCCTGGCAGGGAACCAGGAAGGCTAACAAGCAGGCAGCCATCACTGAGGGACATGTGAGAAGGGAAACCCCTGGAGAGGGCGGGAGGGAGAGAGGGGCTTCCTGTGGCCAGGTCTGTGAGCAGGGAAGGAAGCCAGAAACGCTGACAACCATTCTAAGATCTTCAGCCAGAGAATGTGGAGTACTGGGGAGCCATGGAGGCTGTGGGCTAGGAGCAGCCTGTCTACACAGAAGACTTCAGGGCAAGGCTGCTATTGAAGTGCAGAGCTGGAAGCACACACACAAGGAAAAGCCTGTTTGACAATCAATGCCCCCCCTCCCTGTCCTGAGCAATTTTGATTCCATTCCCTTCCATCAGGCAGAAACCTGAAGTTATCCAGACAGCCTCACTGCCATGGCAACAGCGGGAGAAACAAACAAAGCTCACATCGAACGGCTGTACACAAAACCTATGTGGTTTCCATACCATTATTTTAATAATCAGTGATGGCCACACAGGGCTGAGAACAGCAGTCTGTCATGGCACTGCCAATATTTCCCGCCTTGAAAATCATGTCACCAACGGAGGGTTCCCGCTGGGGTAGGGCCTTGCTGCCAGCAATGGCCACCAGTTCCTGGGCTTGGAAAGTCAGATGGCCAAGTGGTTAGAGGCCCAGGTCCAGCAGCCCTGAGTGCAAATCTGAGCTCTGCCCCTTCCAGGCTGGAGAAGGGAGAAGGAACCTTGGTTTACTGGAATACAAAGTGAAGATTTACTCAGGAAGTTGTTCAAAATTTAACGAGGCTTTTCTTGGAAACCTGCTGGACTTTGTGTTTGCAAAAGGTCCTTGTATCCGCAGAGCTCAGTCTAGCAGAACACCAATAACACACGTGTAAGCACCTAAATAAATACAGGAGGTGTGTGGACAGTTTCCTAAACACAGAAACATTTCAAACAGAAGGAAAGCCTCTCTGGAGCAGAGCCAGCTAGGAGGAGAAGATCGGGCAGGTCTGAGGTCAGTCTCTGGAAAGGGACACAGGCAGGTTTGAACATGCCTCTCAGTCCAGTAGTCACAAATGAGGGGGAAGACTTTCAGTTCAAGGCCAGTCTACAACAGAAAGTGAAACTCTATCTTAAACAGTGTGGAGGGGTCACTTGGAGAGGGTTCTATGGACTGAGTAGGCGCTCAGCTTGGTATATAATAGTATGAGCTATTTTGAGGGCTCAGTGGGCCTCAAATGTTGAACTCCAAGCACATGCTCACAAAGGTTGGTTTCTCTCTCACCAGGGTGGGTCCAGTAGAATTTGGCAGTCACTGATTAGGAAGCTGACAACATAGAATCACTCATCTTCAGAACTGTGAGGTGATTGTTTTTGTTGTTGTTCCTAATTCTGTTTTTTTCACATGGCTACAATTTATATCAGAAATGGTACGGGACATCTAGACTGAGCCCAGGAGTCAGCTATGGAGGCACGGAAAGCCCACAATGCCTTGGGCTCTTGAACTTCAGCCTATACCAAGGTGGCATTCCGCTGGGACAGTGTTGGGGAATGGACTGGCTTAGATTTGTATTGTGGCTTCTCCCTGCAAGCCTTGAAGGTTCTTCGGATGTCCCGGCCCTCTGCCCTCCTGTCCTCCTGGGTGCCAACGCTGGGCTTTGACTGGAAACCAGGATGGAATATTGAGTAGCAGGAGGCTGACCCAGCCTGGCCCCTTCCATATCCCACATGGAGGAGCCTGGTGAGGCTTGAGAGGAAGGCAGAGGGCTATAGTATGTTCCTGGAATTGAACAGAACAGGTTGTCTGTGTTAATTCTGCAGGAAGCCAGTCACCCAGAAAACGGATCTGACTGGCCACAAGTCTGGAAGTCTTGGGAGCATTAGTTTCTCTGTGCCCTTAGCCTCAGCCAGACTTGTTTCTGGGTCTAGATGCTGACAAATTCACTCAGTGAACCCCACACGAGTGACTTTCTGCAGCCTGTGTGCCTCTCCGCCCAGTGCTCGTCAGTGACGCATTCACGTTTGCTAATCACCCTGCTAAGTCAGGCTGCAGGCTCAGCTTCCTGGAATGACCCATCCTCCCCCAGCAGTGACGCTGAGGTCACTGATGATGCCTGAGGATGAGGAAACTGAGACTCAGAGGCTGCATACTAGCAGGGAGCTCTGGCTCACATCCAGGCATGTCTGACCCCAAGGACACAGTTATGCACGAGTTCCCAGCCTCACAAGGCTTAAGCTAAACCACCAGTGCACCTATGCATACAAAAGCTGTTTTTAATGGCCTAGAAAATGTGCATCATGGTTTGCAACACCAGACTATATAAATACACATAGTCTTTGTTTTTTTTTTCTCCCTTTTGAAGCCCAGGGCACATAACCCTTCATGAGGAGATTCTTCCCACTGGGCTTACAGGTCTCCCCTATGGGGCCCTCTTGCATGGATGCTCCTGTCCCCATCTTTGAGCTTTCTCCATGCTCTTGGCTGTGCAGCAGCTTCCTGTCCTCTCTGGCCTCTGGAGGGTGCAGATCACTCCGTGAGCTGGCACTGTGCTCTGTCAGCTCTCAGTTGGAAAATGAAGGCACTGTCCTCTTGCACAGACTTTTAAGAAATGACACATCTCCAAGGGAGCCAAAGGGGTAGATTGTCCTCCGGAGGTGGTGTGGGTGGCAAGGTGGGGCAACTGCCTCACACTTGACTGTGTCCTTAGCTTCTAGTCAGAGTAGCGAGCACCCGGGCTTCCCACTAGGTGCAGCAGAAGCTGTGTTCTGTGAGGAAGACCACATGAGAATCTTCTGGAGGCTCCATCTTCACTTCAAAGACACGGTGGGGGTCCAACTCCTTTGATTATATCCCTCTTGATGGTTTATGATTCTCCCCATCTTCGGAACAACAGATCAGTTTCTTCTCCTTTGGTACCCAGCAATAAAAGTCTTTGAGTTCAACAGTGTTCCTAACAAAGGCATATGATGCTTGGGCTGGGCAGTGAGTGAAGAAACATGGACCTCAGTGGCTTTCAGTCCTTGTGGAAGGTCACACAGTAATCCTTAGGAAGCCATTCAAACTGGAGGCTGTAAAGTTTCGAAGCCCAGACTTTTAGCCACTCTGTGAAACTGCTTCCCTGGCCCAGAGCATTGGTTAAGTAAAAAGGACTTGAACCTTTGAGTTGGCAGAACTCATTAGACAGGCCTAGAAAGCAAGAAATGACACAAACTTGCACTGAATTGGACGTGTAGGTACCCCTGAGTTGGACATGTGTGTACCATTCATAGAGCACAAAGAAGATGGGATGGTGGGAAGATGGGTAGATTGGCATATGGACACAGAGTAGATGGACAAATGGGGGAACAGAAAGAGGAAATGATGGGATAGAGGAATTGAAAAGGAGAAGGGAGGGGCTAATGGGTGATTGATTAGGTAGATGGCTAGATGGGAAGGTAATGCATGGTAAATGGAGGGGTAGAAGAGAAAGATGGGTAGATAAGTTGTTGGGTACATGGATGGATGGGATGGATACATGGGAGAATGGTAGATGGATGGATGGATGGATGGATGGATGGATGGATGGATGGATGGATACATGTGTGGATGGATGGATGGAT
>NC_022010.1:2217507-2225880 GCF_000317375.1 Microtus ochrogaster | reverse complement strand
TGGATGGATGGATGGATGGATGGATACATGTGTGGATGGATGGATGGATACATGTGTGGATGGATGGATGGATGGATGGATGGATGGATGGATGGTTGAGTGGATGGATGGATGAATGGATTGGTGAGTGAGTGGGTGGGTGGGTGAACCAATGGGTGAATCAAAAAGTAAGCAGATGGAGAGACCGAGTCCAGAAAGGCAAGCAACTCCTAGAAAGACTCTCAGAAAGGCAAAACCAGGATGAGAAGCTCCATCTTCCTTTCTACTCATTGTTGGGACCACAAACACCTGAGATGGACACCACAGTTTCCTCATGGGCCAGGGATCTGTAGATAACAGTTACTCAGACTGAAGCCAAACCCAGATTAAACCTTGAGTTGACCTAGTCCTGAGGTCCTCTCCCTCCCTGTGAGTCTGCATGCAGCATTCTGCCATGCCCGGAGGAGACTCCTGCACGCTGTCAGTCACTGCATATGGCAGACATTATCTTTCCTCCTACTCCTTAAAAGAGGAAACCAGAATTCAGAGAGCACAAGCCACTTGTCACTTGCTCTTGGCCTTCTGCAAAGACAGACAGAGGTGAGGCTAGGGTCCAGCCTTCACCTCACAGACCCATTTTAACTCCATAGCAGCATGCAAGGAGGACAGAACTGCAGGTTCATGCCAACTGCAGGAACAGAAACTGAGGTTCTCTACCCAGCTGACAGTGGCCACAGGAAGTCACGCTGCCCCCAAAGCCAAATCCAGGCATAATCTACCAGTAGACAGAGCACAAACCTGGACCAGGTATGGTGTTACACATGTCATCTTGCCTCCTCATACCTCAGTTTACTCTTCTGTTAAATGGGTCTGGAGATGGGGCAAGATCTCCCCACACACACACTGCCTTTGTTCTAGCTCTGCCCCTGGCTGGCACTTGTTGCTGATGGCGTTCACCCTTCTGCTGCTCTCAACACCACCTCTTCAGATTATAGAGAGTCCCCCTTCTCAGAGTTTCAGCACAAACTGAACTAGTTCAGAGCCACCATGGGTTGATAGTCTATGGCACACGCAGGTTCATGCTAGACACTCACCACACTTCCTAAATGGCGGCTGCAGTGTATGTGGGGAGGTGGTGAAGAGGCAGGAGGAGCCACCAAGTCACAGCCCACAGTCAGTCTCCTTGGGAAAGATAATGTGTGGGGACAACGGTCTGATTTCAACTCAGGCCTGGCCTTGAATTTATCACACCGCACAATTTACTTTCCGGCTGAGTGCCTTTGGTGAGGCTGACCCTCTGTAAGGGGAGTGGATGCTGATCATAACACTTCCCGATGAGCACTGTGAAACTGAAACAGACACCACCGTCTGGCAAGCAGTGGCCTCCAAGGGGAAGATGCGCTTGTGTCTCCTTTATTCTTCTTTCCTGTGTTCTAATGTATGCTGTGTTCCTCAGGAGTTACTGCCCGAGTGTCTGATGCTAGACCTGTGCAAGCCGCTCTCTACAGCTCCTGTCCCTTCTGCAGGAAGGCAGGACAGGATCTCGGGTTCCCCAGAAGAGGAACAGGGCCTTCTACTTCTGAAACATGTCTGGCTTTACTAGCTGGAGAGCCTACATGAGCATGGAGGAACTAGGGTGTTCTCCATCACCTGACAGAGTCTGGACGTCAAGTGGATGGCCAGAACACCCGAAGAGCAAGTGTGGAGGGGCCTCTGGAGCCTGGACCATTACTTCCTCCTCACAGCCCCCACCCCTCTGCTTCCAGTTCTCCCCTCCCCCACTCGCTTTTTAGAGATTCTCAGCTCCTCCACTGTGCTAAAGACATTTTCCCCAGTTGCTACAACCTTCTCTCCATCTGCTCCCTGCCTGTGCAGAGTCGCAAGGTGGGGTGGGGGAGGGGAGGGCTTTGAACTGGGAGTGAGGGGCCTGGGAAGCCAGCTGGGCCTGTGAAACTCTGCAGAACAAGGAGGTCGGTCTCCCTTGGTATGAGGCAACTCCACCTGGCCCTTGGCCAATGCCTGGCTACAAGTGGCTGCTTGTCTCCTCTGTGGAAGAAAGAAACGTTGCTAGAGAATCTGAACTGGACAGCAGCGACCAGGGCTTGGACCCAGAGCTCTCTCTGGGGGAGGGGAAAATGGGGCTCAGTCTCTGGAATCTTGGAGGTTCTTCAGAGCCCCGTTGAGAGCAAGACCATAGCCAGTGGAGCTGGGATCCTAACATGGGCGGTGGGGCTACACCTAGGAGTTTGTGGCTGGGTGTCTCCAGGGTGGATCGCCTCTTGATATCAGACAGGATTCCATAGTCCTGTGTGTTGGTCCAGAGGTCCCTGGATGCAGTCGGTTACTGGGACTGTGTGTGGAAGCACCAGGGCATTGGCGGGTGGGGCCCTCAGGGACCAAAAAGAGGGCTCCGCGGTGGAGAGAGAGCTGGCCTACTGACTGGGTTTGCAAGGACACATCGGGCACTCTTCCGCCTTGTCTGGCTGCCCCAGCATCCGTGGAAAGAGAGGGGACCCTGGGCCCACCCGGGACACGGTGGGATCTCCAACTTCTCAGGGCCTGAGGATCAGGCTGCCCCGGAGCGGCCCTAGGCCGCCTCCTCGCGCTCACTCCCCCTCGCTCCTCTCTCGCTCTCTCGCTCTTTCTCCTGCTCGCTCTCTCGCTGGCTCGCTCGGGCCCCAGCCCCCGCCCTCCGCTAGCTCGCCGCCCGCGGCTCCTCCTCACTCGCCCGTCGCCCGTTCTTGGTGCAGCTCGGCCAGAACCACCGCGGGCTGCGCGTCCACCAGGAGCCGCTGCCTCGACCCTACTGCCCGGTTCGCTCTGCCCGGATTCTTCTGTCCGGATCCCTCTGCTTGTACCCCGCTGCACCGATTCCTCTGCCTGGACCTCGTTCTGGAACTCGGATGCTTGGAGCCTTCTGCTCACATCCCTCTGCCTGAACCACGCTGCCAGAATCCTGCTGTCTGGATCCTTCTGCCTGGACCCCGCTGCCTGGATCCCTCTGACTGGTTCCAGCTGTCCGGATCCTTCTACCTGGACCCCACTGCTCGGGTCCTTCTGTTTGAGCCCCGCCAAACGGATCTCCCGGTGAGGAGCCCGGCTCCACAGCCACGATGCCCGTGGCACGGCCACACACCGCGGGACCCGGCAGGATCACTCTGCTTCTGGTCACTCTGCTACTAGGGAACCCGGTGGCAGCTCAGGAGGAAGGTAAGTACCCTGAGGGCCCCGGCCCAGAGGGGGCAAAGTTGTAGCGGCTAACCTGAGCGGTCGGGGGTCGCGGCTAGTCCGAAGACACACATGCCGCCGGGCTGCGGGGATTCAGGGCTGAGCACCTCATCCCTGCCGGAGCGTGGAGGTGGGGATGCGTCTGAAGGACTCTTGCCTTGGACTTCGGTCCTTCGTCGATCTTTCGGGCTGGGGCAGACTCTTCTTTTGTAGTTCAGAGGAGCTCCTTGGAGTGGAGACCTCTTCAAACCTACAGATTCTGCAAGCTCTCTGTAACTGCACCCAGGGCTGACTGCCAGGTTATTTTGTCGCTCTCTGTGAAAGAGGATAGGTATGGAAAGGGGACAGCTGACTGCTTGTCACCAAATTCCCTCCCATCCCACCATCCTACACTGGCTCGGGCTACCTGGAGGGGCTGTCCCTTGGATGGGTCCCAGTAAAGTGTCAAGAAATTGGACTTGGGTGTGGCTTTCTGAGATGGAGGGCACTCAGGGCTCCCAGAACTTGGTGAGAAAAGAGATGTCAGAGCGTCAGTGGCTGGGCCCCTTCTCCCCCATATAGCCTAGCCTCCCTCATCGATAGAAGGAAGTGGAGTGCTAGTGCAATCCAAGTGCTTGCTGGTTAGAAAAGGGTTTGAGTTTGTGGAGGTTGTCAATCCCTTCACTACCTGGAGCTACACCTTTGCTCCACCCTGCTGGGGTCCCAGGAAGTTATAATGAGATGCTGACGTAGAGACAGGAATGGGAAATCTAACTCATCTAAAGCTGGACCCCAGAGCTATGGGGATTGACATACTGGGAGAGCCTAGTGTGCCGGGTTTGAGGGATTGGACCACTTAGCCGCTCCTCTTGGCAAGGTGTGACCCTTATTTCCCCCGTGGTAACTTAAAACGCATAGTTGGGATGTCTACCTGAGTTGACCACAGCATGGGTGCTCCCCTGCCCATGTGGAGTTCCATTTCTTTTGGGTCTTATTGATCTGGAGTTCAGGGGACAGGCATGCATTGCGACATCTCTCCAGGGAATTCTGTACCCCTGGGTTCAGCACCAGAGGCCCCGGACAGCTCTCAGCTCCAGGCCCTGCTTTCTGAGTCTTGCTCTTTTCCTTATGACCTGGAATGCCCAGAAGTGAGATCACCCACGTCCTTTGCCCTTCTTTGTTTAACAAAACATATTACTAAGACACCTCCCCTCTTTGTGAGGCTGTGGTATTTCCAATTTACACCAGGTCTGGGCTGTTTCCCTGGGAAAGATGGAAAAGAGGTTTGGTTTAAATCAATGCTTTCTACCCAGCATGACCTGTCTTAATTAGCTGTCTCTTTCCAACAATAGCGTGGTGGCCTTGAATGGGGTCCAGGTTGCCCTGCCCCAGCTGTTAAATCTGTACACACACACACACACACACACACACACACACACACACACACACACACCACAAGCAGCTCAGAGATGTCCTGGAGCTTGCCATCTTTTCTAAAGCGATTCTCCTTTTCAGTTCTGCATTCTCTAAAACACCACTCTGGGCATGGTGGGTGGGGTCCTAATGGCATGTATTAAATGTCACCCAGGATCAAGATTCTGCATCCTAATTCCCCAGTGTGTGCCAGTGTGTAGAAGGAAGAGCAGGATGTGTACATTTGTGTTTTGAATTTTTAAAAACACTTTGTGTTTTCCAATTGCTTCACACCATGTCTACTGAGCATATATGTTTTTTTTAAAATTAACTTCATGGCACCACCAAGTCAAAGTCTACTGATATACTTCTTCCAAAGGCTTATTACTAACCATGGGGTTCTGACTGAGTCATAAGAAGAGAACCAGAGTGGCCCATGGGCACTGCCAGTTCTAAATGGTCCATTTGGAAACAACCGATCTTCCACAATGAATTCTATTTTTAACCTGCAGCTCAAATCCACGCAGACCAGACAGGAGAGGTGTCAGAGGAGGCCAGTGTTGCAGACTAGACTTTCTGCTTGCCCTGTGAGGGGTGGGGACTTGTTGCGATGTGCCTGCCCGTGCAGGGCTCGTGTTCTCTGGGATGCTTTGCTGGGAAGCAGGAATAAGTATGAAATGTATGTTTTTGAAGAGGGCCTTTACTGTCTAAAACACACATATGGAGAGTAATCATACATACATGCTAAGACTGAGCTTTCTTTTTCCCTTGGGTTAACAAAGCAAATTCAATATTGCTCAGCAAGACTCTAACTTGCTACCTCCTGCGATCTCTGACCTATGTCGCTGTTACATTCCCCATAACTCTCTTTTCCTATGAATTGCTGTCCTTTTTCAATGAGTTTGGGCTGCCTCCACCAGTGGCTACCTGATCCACACTTGAGGGATTCTTCTTGTGTTTACATCGCTCTGCTGTACGTAGGGAAACAATACCCGCCTACTTTCTTTTCTCCTCCAAGGCAAAGAGCATGTTTGCTGAACAGAGCTGTTTGGTCCATGACTTTTGATCAGGAGTTCGTCCTTGCAAGGAATGCAGTCTACCCGCTCTCCAGCTTCGGGATGGTTTGCTGCTGCAAGCCAGTACTGCGTACCTCCACTAGGGGCGCTCAGGGTGGTTTGCTGCTGCAGGCCAGTACTGCGTACTTCCACTAGGGGCGCTCAAAGCCGCAACTGGTAGCAGGAAAGAGGCAGATTTGGTTAGCTGGAAAGAAGCCCACGTGTGAGCCCTGTTGAAAGCCAGGATGGTTTCTCAGCCAGGTGATGGCCTGGCCGTGTGATTCCACTCCCTTCTTGTTGTACTTGATCCTTGTTCCTCAGGCAGAAATCACTGCCAGCTTTTGATACACAGTGAACAGCAGGGAAGCAGAGATGAGTAGCCGGAAGAAGGATGCTGTTCTCAGAAAGGTATCTTCAAACTCAGACCCTGGCTCATCCTTTTCTGCCAGTGTTGGACTCCATTAGAGAGGCAGGGCTCTTCTGGAGAGTGACTGGGCTGAATCTGGGGAACAGGTTAGCAGGGTTCAGGAAAAGCGGCGTTGGAATCGGAACTACCCCCACCCCAAAGCTCACTCCATTGCTTGGGTGCGTTAGACCTTCACGAAGACCATCTTGTCTGGGATTCCATTCTGCCACTGGGAGGACATAAACAGAAGTGGGGGTGATGAAACCAACCTGGAAGGGCGGTTACAGGATTCTTTCTGTAATTGGTGTAGCTGGCACACATCCGACAGGCAGGCAATGCTTTTCTGAGCAAACTTCCTCTATGAACAGGCACCAAGAAGTCAGTCTCCTGAAGTTAGGTGAAGCAGATGCTTACATAAACACTGAGGTGAGGGCAAAGTGAGGGTGAAGGTCCAGCAAGCAGCCCTAGTTGCCTGTCCACAGCCTTTTTTAGCAAGGGAGAACTTAGTACCACATGATATAGACAGTTTTCCTTCCCAGACCCTCATACTGCCAGGCTTTGAACCTACAACCAGGAATCGGAGTTCACAGTCAATGGCAATGAAGGTGTGAGAGAACCTTCTAGAAAAAGTTCAAGTCTATGTGCTGAGTTCTGACACGGCTCTGTCGAAGCCACTGTAACAAAAATCCCTTGGATTATATGACTGGAAACACATTAGTTCACTAATCATAGTTCTGGTGTCTGGAAGTCCAAGCTCACAGAGTTGGTGTCTGTTGAGGACTGTCCACTTGATGGCTGAATTCTCACTCTCATGTGCTGACCAAAGACAGTGAGGTCTGGGGCCATCAACTCATCTTGGGGTTCAACCCCTCAGACACTTTCCAAAGCCTGTCCTGAGCATCATCTAGTTAGGAATGGAAGTTTGATGTATGGAAGGGGGGCATGGGCAACACTCATGGCACTGTGCAAGGCCCTACTTCCTGTGCAGACCTGCACCCCAGCAAGAGACCCGAGGGTTCTGGGCTGTCAGTCTAGTGCTTTGGTGGAGGGATAGACCACTGTGGAGTCTGACAGGTGGCCATGTATTGTTCTCACTGGGGCTGATGAGCAGAAAGCACTGGGGCTGGCCCTAAAGGAATGCAGCAGGGGCCAAGAACAGAGTTCTACACCAGGAAAAGAAACCCTGTAGCAGACAAAATCCCACAGGAGGAGGATGGAGACACATACACTTGCTGTCCTCCCTGTTCCCCCAGATTTCGGGAGGCCCCTAGATGAAAGGGAACAAAAGATGGTGAGCCATGGTGTTCATTGTCCTTCACTGCAAATGGAGTGCAGTCCAGCTATAAGAACATTCTAGTCCCCATTCAGTGTCCCACTGCTCTGTTTGAGGAAGCAACCCTGAGGTGGCCCTGAGAATAGCACAGAGTAAATCTGCTGGCTTTGTGAGAGTCTTGGAGCAGGGAGACGGGGTACCTCTGCAGACCGCAGCAGAGCATGTAAGTAATGAAAGAATCCATTGCGGGGCATTGGCTCTGTTCCAAGCCTTGTGCTGGGTGATTTGTGACAATAGTGTGGAGAATCCTCACCACACAACCCACCAGACAGAAATGCTTGTTATTTCTGCTGTGCAGATAAGGGAATCTGAGACACAGAAAGAAGGGGCTCACAAATGGCTTGCAGCTATGTCAATCCCAGGCCTGTATGCTACTCTCTTAATGTGGAGGACAGGTGTTACTTTTAGGAATCTCATTTTGGGAGGCAAGAAATGAGCAACTTATGACATTAGTATGTCAATGAATTCTGCTGTATTGCCCATTTTACTTCATATGCGTGTACATGTATCTTGGGGGAGGCACTGATACAGGGTTACATGTATCCCAGGCTGGCCTTAAATGCCTAATCTTCCTGCTTCCATCTCCCAAGTACTTGGTGACAAGTGACACCACATAAGGCTCACTCGTGCCCTATGACATCATGCTGTACACTTTGAAATGGGTGCAGCAAAGCCTGTTGTTCTCGTATGAAAACCAGCCTTTTGGCTAGTTGTGGTGGCACACACCTAACACCCCAGCTCTCAGGAGGCTGAGCTGAGTGAGGATTGTGAGTTCCAGACCAGCTTGGGCTACAAAATGAGGCCCGATCATGTGTACGTGTGTATGTGTGCCTGCGTGTGCAGGTGTGTGTGTGCAGGTGTGTGTGTGCAGGTGTGTGTGTACAGGTGTGTGTGTACAGGTGTGTGTGTGTACAGGTGTGTGTGTGCAGGTGTGTGTGTGCAGGTGTGTGTGCAGGTGTGTGTGTGCAGGTGTGTGTGTG
>NC_022010.1:2212923-2217407 GCF_000317375.1 Microtus ochrogaster | reverse complement strand
TGTGCAGGTGTGTATGTGCAGGTGTGTATGTGCAGGTGTGTGTGTGCAGGTGTGTGTGTGCAGGTGTGTATGTGCAGGTGTGTGTGTGCAGGTGTGTGTGTGCAGGTGTGGAGACTAGAGGTGGATGCTGCTGATGGTCTTCCTCAGTAGCTCTCAACCTTACCGGCCGACCAGTGAACCCCAGAAGTCCACCTGCCTCTATCTCCCCAGTAGTCACAGATGGACATACTTGCTTTTACATTGGTGCTGGGGCCTGAACCCAAGTCTTCAAGTGAGTGTTTTACCCACTGAGCCACTTCCACAGCCCCCCCAAATCAATCTTCAAAATACAATACACCTCTTGACACCAAGTCCCATGACGCCTCCATATTTCAAAGGCCGCCACAGCAGGGTCCAGTCAACATTAGCAAGGTGGGTGATGACTGGCACAGTGCCTGGTACTCAGGTTGAGGATACAGAGGGTAAACTGAGTCAGAGGTGAAGGTGTAGTGAGACTGCGGTGATGACTGGTGAGTGTGTGGTTATGGTTCCAGGTTCTGACCCTCACAGAAGAGGAAACTGAGGCTTAGAGTAGCTGAAGTTTCACCTCCAGTTGTCATCCAGAGATGGCTAGGGAAGCCTTGAACCCAGGCAGAGTCTGTGGGGCTGGGTTGTCCACACTGAGTTCTACCCTGTCATGGAATAATAACATGGTGGAACAAACCTCCACCTAGACACAGCCACTGATTTTGCTCACTGAACTCCAAAGGCCACTGGAATGGAGATGTGGGGCAGCTAGAATTTTCCTAAAGCATTGACTTCAAAAGAGGGAGCTCAGGACTTATTCTGGCAGCCAAGACGAATCACAAAGCAAGGCTGCTCAATAGCCCCAGAAACCTTGGCTCACACTGAAACTGACTGAGTCAGAATTCAAGAGTTCCGGCACTTCTTAGCCACCAGCCAAAGTCTTTCCATCTGCCAGTTCTAGCATGATTAATAAAAGCCCAGGGACAGATACTGGGGTTCAACCTGAAGATCTGAAAAGCAAAAGAGCCAGCTACTGGTTCTTACCTTGACCTCAGTTCGGAAATGGTAATCCTGCCTTCAGGAATCTCAGAAGGAGACTGCATCTCTGAGAGCTGTCTCCTCCCATCTTACATTCCTCTCTAGTGCTGGGATTAAAGGTGTGCACCACCACCACCTGGCCTCTGTGGCTAACTAGTGTGGCTATTGGGATTAAAGGTGTGCGCCACCACTGCCTGGTCTCTATGGCTGTCCAGTGAAGCTGTTTTACTCTCTGATCTCCAGGCAAGCTTTATTTATTAAAACACAAATAATATA
Source organism: Microtus ochrogaster (assembly GCF_000317375.1). NCBI lineage: Eukaryota > Metazoa > Chordata > Mammalia > Rodentia > Cricetidae > Microtus > Microtus ochrogaster. The sequence continues at coordinate 2,216,087 of NC_022010.1, read as the reverse complement.
TCACTATATCTGGTGGGTTGTCATAATCATTACTGTGAGGCTGCCGTCACAGGGCTGGGAAAAGCCAGAACAGTCATGAATTTGGCTCTCTCCAGGTAGTTGAGCCTTGGAGAGATGGGGCTGTGCTGGAAGCTGAAGACCCTGAACACTCCCACTTCCTGGCCTTCTCGTGATAGGAGGTGGCTATGAGACCAGTGTAAATGTACTGTGTGCCTACTCGAGTCTCCCACCTGATCCTGCCCAATTCTGTCAGATGATACTGCTGTCAGATGATTCTGCTGTCAGATGATGGGTTCTACAGAAGTGGAAACTGAATCTCGGGAATGCCCAGGCACTTGTCTCAGGGTCTGTGCTGGCTAGTTTTGTGTCAACTTGACACAAGCTAGAGTTATTTGAAAGGAGGAAACATCCATTGAGAAAATATCCCCACAGGATTTGCATGTGGTCAAGCCTATGATACATTTTCTTGAGTGGCAATTGATTTAGGATTGGTGCTATCCCTTTTGCTGCTGGTCCTGGGTTCTATAAGAAAGAAGGCTGAGCAAGCCATGAGGAACAAGCCAGTAAGCAGCACCCCCCATGGCTTCTGCATCAGCTCCAGCATTCAGGTTCCTGGCCTGCTTGACTCTCTGTTCTGACTGCCCTCAGTGATGAATTGTAGTGTGGATCTGTCAGCGAAATAAATCCTTTGCTCCCCAAGCAGCTTTGGTCGTGATGTTTTGTCGCAGCAACAGAAACCCTAAGGCAGGGTCTTACAGGCAAATCATGACTGAGGCAGGATTCAAATCCAGGGTCTTTGGATCCCAAAGCCCAGCCTTGTCCTAGATGGTGGGGCTCTACAAAAACATTGTCACTTCAACTTTGCTCAGACCTGTGAGATGGCTCCTATGTGAGGCAGTGTTCTGTTTTTGCTCAGGCTGTCCCCTCAGCCCCAACCACCCCGCTAGGACAGCCTGACTCAACTGAGGTCATGAGATAAAATTCCCAGCGGCTGGTTTCAGAGTGCAGCCTGCTGTTTTTATAGCTCCCTGGGCCTACATGGTCCCCGCAAAAGATGAACACCAATCTCTAACCTTGAAGATAAGATTCTTTTTTTCCTGGCAGGGTTTCTGTATAGCCCAGGCTGGCCTGGAACTTGCTCTGTAGCCCAGGCTAGCCTCAAATCCAAAAGTTACCTGTTGCTTCTATCCCTCCATGCCAGCCATGTGGCTCTCTGCTCCCCATTCCTCAATTATGGGTAATTCACTCATTATTTCTTTGCAAGCCTCCCTTTCCTAGCTGATATACTTGACTAAATGCTAAGCACCCAAGCACCCCTCAACCTAGATCTGCCCCAGTGTGAGCACACAGATCATTTGTCAAAGATGCTAAGCTGTCCTCATCTTTACAGTGACACAGAGTTGAAACTCCCAGGTCTGTGTGACCTCAGGCAGCTTCATCTTAAATGAGGACGATAATGGGGTCCTCCCTCGTAGGGTGGCAGCGAGGAAAATCAATGAGGCAACAGATGTGAAGTTGTTGAAGACATACAGCGAGAGGAGGAACAGAGGGAAATCAAAACATCAGGGAGGAGAAAGAGACATGGTCAGGAGAGAAGACCCCACTTAGTACAAATGCCGTACAGTGATAATGGGTGCGCCACCGCGTCCTCCAGAGCTATTGTTTTCTTTCTAGGGAAGATCTGGGGACCGTGTTCTTGCAGCTGAGCTCATTGTCAGATAGCAACTGTGGATGCCCTACATCTGGCCTTGGGATTTGTCTTCTCTTTGATCCCAGGCAGCTCCAAAGTCAGCTTATGCCCCACTGAATCCAGGGAAAACACAGAGACATTAATAAACATCAGGCTTTAGGGCGAGCAGTCTGACTTTTAAATCTGTTGCTTGGTAGATGTGCATACACCCCGAGCTGGCACGGACCTTGCCTATCAGGGCAGTCTCTGTCTTGCTCCACCCTAGTGACAAGGTACCTGGGTGGGTGGGGTTCTGTCAGCCTTCTCAGGGTCTACAGTGTCCCCCTCTTGAGGCAGCTCTCTAGTCTGCCTTCACAAGAAAGATGTCCCTCCAAGTCCCATAACAGGGGCTGCAGAGCTAGGACCCATGCTTTCTGCCTGGCTCTGACTTCCATCCTAAAGGAACTCCAGGAATCAGGCTAGGTTCAGCGATGTGTTCTCATAACCCCAGCACTTGGGAGGCTGAGGCAGGAGGATCCCCAGCATGGGCAAACATAGTGACTTCCATGCCAGCCTCAGATGCATATCTAGACCCTGTGGAGAAAAGAGAGAGGGGGAAGGGAAGGATGAGAATGGGGGAGGAAGGGAAAGTGTAGAATCCTTGCTTCTCTCAAATGTCTATTTGTCTTCTGAGAAGACACAGCAATGGGAACTCTATGACATCAGAGTCCACGAAGCCAAGGGCATCAGTAGCAGAGCAACATGGGGAAACTAGACAGGAAGCCAACACCAAGTCATGAGCCTCTGTGCTGAGCTGGCACCTGTGTCTTTGAGGCACCCTTAGAGTGCCTTGCTCCTGGGAATAGGGCCATCTACACAGATGGCTTGAGTCAAGTAGGCGGAAACCCAGGGGCCCTGGGAGATCCAGCCACAGCCAGGGTACCCTTACTCTCTCTGTGGATCTTGGAGGGCGGCTGATGGAGAAACGCAGAGAGGGCCTGGGCTGTGAAGAGCTGGAAGGTTGTCTGAGGAAGGCATCAGCAATGTGATCAATACCAGGCTGGCGGATTCAGTCCAGTGTCCAGGGTTGATCGTGAGCTTTGGACAAACCATAGAGGAGATGGGTGCTGAGCATGGGCCTCTGGGTGGCAGCTTCCTGGTCTAGCCTTACCCATCCCCAGTTAGGAGGCACATCCAACACTGAGCATTGTAAATGAGTGTGTGTAGGGCCTTCAAAAAGAATAGCCAGGACAAGAGCCAGGCTGGGCAACATGGAGTGTCATGACCAAGGGCGTGGGTTCAAATCCCCAGAGGTATCTCAGACCTCACTGTGTGACCTTGCACAAGTCGCTCAGCCTTGATCTGATGGAGCTGGAAGAGAAGACAGCAGCAAGCATGGGTTCCCGCTGCTCTGGGCTAGCCTAAGCTCTCATTCCTGCTTCTCAGGGTTAGCCTAAGCTCTCATTCCTGCTGCTCTGGGCTAGCCTAAGCTCTC
>NC_022010.1:2196041-2208541 GCF_000317375.1 Microtus ochrogaster | reverse complement strand
TGTGGCTGGTAATTTGTCTTGAGCTCAGGGTGCATCCACTCTTGAAGACCTGCTTACTGTCTGCCTCAGCACATTCTACCTGTGCTGAAAGCTTAGAAGGTGTGAGGGGCACAGCCACACACACAAACGATGGGTATGGCTACAGCCGCTCTCTGACTTCAGGTGAAACTCCAGGGCCTCTCATTGATGGAGGAAGGTCATTGGTTAATTAAATAAAGAAGCTGCTTGCCCTGATAGGTTAAAACATAGGTGGGAGGAGTAAACAGAACAGAATGCTGGGAGGAAGAGGAAGTGAGCTCAGACTCGACAGCTCTGCTGTCTGGAGCAGAGACACCATGCTCCCGGCTCCTGGGCTGATGCGGGGATAACTCTGCTCTCTGAGACACACGCGATGAAGCTCCGACCCAGAATGGACGTAGGCTAGAATCTTCCCGGTAAGACCGGTGCTCACAGATTATTAGAGATGGGCTAAATTAATATGTGAGAATTAGCCTAGAAGAGGCTAGATAGAAGTGGGCCAAGCAGTGTTTAAAAGAATACAGTGTCCGTGTAATTATTTCGGGGCATAAGCTAGCCAAGCAGGCGCAGCTCCGCTCATATTACTACATCTCATCCCTTGCTGTCCCTTGTGGGCCAGACTGCAAGGTAAGAAGTAGGGAGCCAGCACTGGGGCTTCATGAACTCCAAGACCACTGTCTATAGCCAAACAGGCTAGCCCAGGCTTGCCCTCCTCCCTAAAAAGCAACTACGTAGTGGGGCTCTTTTTTTTTAAGATTTATTTATTTATTATGTATACAGTATTCTCAGTGCTCTGCCTGCAGGCCAGAAGAGGGCACCAGATCTCATTACAGATGGTTGTGAACCACCGTGTGGTTGCTGGGAATTGAACTCAGGACCTCTGGAAGAGCAGGCAGTGCTCTTAACCACTGAGCCATCTCTCCAGCCCCAGTAGTGATGTTCTTTAATGAGACAAATAAATGTGCCATTCCCAGAGAGCCTTCAATACCCACCCCAGAATTCACAGGGGCAGAAGAGGGGCCTGCTCAGGACGCACCTGACTTTGGTGGTCACGGTAATTTGCTGGTATTTTATTCTGCGCTGTGCCTGTGTAGACACGGCCTGGTACTCTGCTGAGGGGTCCGGAGATGCAGCCAAGCGTGTCCCGTAAAGTATTGACTTGGACAACTGGTTAATGAGATTTGTTCCCAAACAAATTAATTACTCCAGGTCCTGGGGAGGGTTTTATGGTAAGTAGCAATAGAGGAGCCATTCCTGGTGCGTGTCGGAGGGCTACACCATTGCACCTCTTCACAGACAAAGCTGCAGAGCCAGTGCTGTGGGAGATGAAGCCTATTGTTCAGATAAGGAAACAGGGAGGCTCCATGATGTGACAGTCTCTCGGTCCTTTGAGGGGAACAGGTGTGGTGTCTCAGAGGATGAGCTCAAGCGAAGCATATGTGTTTCTGATTCTTACTGGTTTTCTTCTTTACCGGTTTCTTTTATGTGCTGGGAATAAGATTCAGAATTCCCCTGAGTACACCCAGCACAAACCTCTTGAATCCCATCTCACTTGCCTTCCTGCTCCTGCTGGCTGCCATGTTTCCACTACACCTAGGAGCTATCTCTACAATGGTAAGCTGATGGGCCTGCTCTGCTCACAGTGTTTGAGTGTCTCTTTGTCAAGAGGCCACGGAAAAGCAGGAGCTGGCACACTGACTCACCCTTAAACATCACACTGTCCGTGGGCTCTGCTCTGGCCACTGGAGCAAGAGAGAGCAGTCCGTGCCCACCCTCCATGAACTGTGACTCTGTCGGATCCACCCACATTCATTCACTGAGTCCACCCATTCACTCAGTCAATCAGCATTTGTTAATAGTTCAAGAACTGGGTTGGATCCTCCCAGCATTCAGATCACCCAGCATCTGTATAATGGGGTGAGTGGAGATACCAGTGTGTTCCTGGAGTGTCAGAGGAGGGGACAGGCATGTGTGGACCTGCTAACAGACAATATAGAAATGTCAATGTCAGCTGTGTGACCTTGGGACTTACTATCCTCTGGGCCTTCACATCCCCTTCTATAGAGGCTGTGTTAGATCAGTAGAAATCACATAGGATATTTGGCAAGACCCAGAAGCCCACGTGACTGCATGCCCAGTGCCTGGAACCCACAACTGAGCTTCTTACACTGACTTCTTTCTGATACATTGGTCAACCTTGCCTGTGTGTATGTGTGCATATGTCTCTGTGTGTGCATATGTGTGTTTTGTGTATTGTGTCATGTGTATATATGTGTTGTATGTGTATACATGCATATATGTATGTGTGTATCTGTGTGTATCTCTGCGTCTGTGTGTCTATGTGTGTGCATGTGTGTATGCATGTGTGTCTATGTATGTCTGTGTGTCTATGTATGTGTGTCTGTGTGTATATGTATGTGCTATATATGTATGCATGTGTGTATGTGTGTTGTTTATATGTATGTGTGTTCATGTGTGTGTATTTGTGTCTATGTGTGTATGTTCATATGTGCATGTGTGTGGAGGCCAGAGGTTTACATTGGTGTTATCTGTTCTTGCTCGCTACCCCATGGTTGGAGGCAATTTCTTGCTGACTCTGGAGCTCACTGGTTCAGCTGGCCACTTAGCTCCAGGGTACCCCTGTCTCTCTCTGCCTCCTTGGTTCTGGGATTTCAGACATGTGTCCCTGTTCCCAGCTTTTTATGTGGGGGACCCAAGCTCAGGTCCTCCTGTTTGTTTGGTGGCAAACTCATCCCTGACTGAGCCATCTCCCTGGCCACTATTGCCTGGACTGCTGGTCACTAGCCAGTTCCCCCGGGAGTCTTTCCTCGAAGTCACTGTAGTTATATTTACTCTGTCAGTGAAGCCACAACTTGTCCTTTGAGCCAGCTCCTGTATCCCCACTAGACTATCTCTGAGACCTGAAGAGATGGAGTGATGGACTGCAGCTCACACGGCAGGGTGTGAGCCTCTCTCTGTGACTCTCAAAGGTTGTGCTTCATCCAGTGACATGGATGGGGGTGGGGACTCCTCTCAGCCCACCGCGTTCCCCCTCGTGGCAGTCATACTCTTGTGGCTCATCTTCCTGGAAAAGTCAGTTCACTCTTCTAAGGAGCCAGGGCAGTGTGGCCCGTGAAGGGTGTGATGGATCCCACCCTGGCCTCCTGTGTGCTGGTCTGTGGTGCTCCGGGGCGGCATGGTGGGCATGAGTTATTGCTGCCACCAGCCTGCCTTTCTGCTCCTTCACTTGCAGGGAACGACTGCAGCTGGGGCAGGTGGACTCTCTAGCCTCACTTCTCTGCTCTCCTGGGAGGCCAGCCAGGGTGTAAAGCATTGGAATGAACCAGTATGGCTGGGTCCCCAAGAGAAGGGCAGCGGTCAGAGGTGACATTAAAGAGAAAGTTGTTTAGGATGGGAGATGCCTCAGAGGCTAACACGCCTTCCACACCAGAATGAGGACAAGTTTAGATCTCCAGAACCCACATAAATCCAGAGCTCAAAAGGCAGAGATGGGGCCCTGGAGCAAGCTGGCTAGGTAGACTACTAAAATTTGGAGCTCTGGGTTCCGTTATGAGACCCTGCCTAGGTGAGTACGGTAGATAGTGAGGAAGACCTTAATACCAACCCCAGGCTTATGCGCACAAGGGTGCGCACATGCACTCAGGCGCACATGCGCATCAGGAAACTCAGACATCCATGGGGCCCCGTGGAGGGTGCAGACTCAGAGAATACGGCGGGTTCTCAGGGGAATGGGGTGCTTGCTAACGGGTTGTGATTTGAACGCACAGTGGCCCCTAAGGTGTGCATGTTTGACGGCTTTCTCCCCAGTTGCTGAAACTGTCTGGGAGACTGTGGGACCTTCAGGAAGTGGGACGTCGTCAACAGGGCAAGCAGATGTAATAAGGCCAGATCTGAGGCATCACAGTCCCGCCCTCATCCTGTCTGCTCTCTGCTTCCTGACTGAGCAGCCACCTCAGGCTCCTGCCCCCATGCCTTCTCTGTCACCACATATTGTACCCTAAACCATGATCCAGAATAAACCTGTCTCCCTTTTAAGTTGCTTCAAGTCAGCCCCCCACATGCTGGCTGCGCAGCTGTGCGGAGGTCTTTCTCCACACCGTACTTGACACAGGGTCCTGGAAGTACACGACGTTTGGCCAGACAGAATCTTTGAAGCAGAAGAGACAGGATCCCACAGGACCATGGAGGACAGGAGATAAGGAGAGGGCCTTTTGGACTACGTTTACAAGCAGGATGGGGCCTGTTTGAGCTGGAAAACGCTGTGTATGAAGAAGAATTAAAGAGAAGGGGCTGAGTCCCTCGGGAGCTCAGGCTTGACAGTTCCCATTGTGCCCTGCTCCCCGTAAAGCAGCCCACTGGCTGCTTCCTGACCCAGCTAAAGTCGGGGACATTGTATGTCGTCCCTAAGGCCCTCCCTGAGTGCAGCCTCTCTCCAGCACAGGGAAGAGGGAAGGGGTGTTGGATGGGCAGAGAATGCTAGAAGCCTAGGGCTCCCACTGGGCTGACACCTTCAGCTCACCTGTGCTGCTATCCCCACCCCCAACCTACCAGGCACCTCAAAGCCTTTCTTTGTTCCTCCATTAGCATCAAGAACACAGGAAATGAAGGGACTAAACGACTATCAGTTGGGGCCTACAATGATTAATTCACAGTCCCGCCTCCTGGATCCTGATCAGATCAGACAAAAAAGAACGCAGTGTATGCTACCGTCCGCCCAACGATACTGGGTAAATTAAATGACATTTACAGTACAGCTTAACTATAAAAATGTGCTTGGGGCAGAAATTAGACGTAGCGAGCTTGTTCTGGCAAAAGACATTTTTATAAACGCACGAACAACCTGAACCAATTCGGAGGGCCTGTCATTTTGATTTAAAGCAATGACGCCAGGCTGATCTCTATGGAGAATACACGATTATCCGGATGAGAGAAGGCTTGGAAGGCCAGTCATCCACTGAGCTCTGCCCTGAACCCCTGGACTTGGTAGGACCAGGAGAAGAGGGGCGACCTTTGTTCCTGCACACATGACACACATCTCCCTGGTCCAAATGTCTCCTCTTCCAGGGAGCCTCCCAGTGCTTTAGGCTGATTCTGCATTACCGCATGCTTTGAGGTAATGGCTGTGACACCATCCCAGAGTCTTGGGGCTCGAAATAACAGGAGTCTCGGGTGTCTGGGATCTGCCAGGGCTTGGCTGAGAAGCTGTTCTGCTACATGGGATACTGAGCAGAGGCACAAACATCCAGAGGCTTTTGTGGGCTGGAAGGTCCTTAGGGGTCACCATTGATCACACTGATCACTTGGGACTGCAAGCAGGGGCTCCCTTCCAGTGTATGCTGCTCTGGCTCTGCGGCTGCAGTGTGGCCCCATTCCAAAAGGGAACTGATTGTCTAGAAGATTAAAAGCCAAAAGTTTCCTTGGGAGAGGTACACACTGCACTTCTGAGGTCAAGACTCTGAGTCTTGAAGAAGGTGTGGTCATCTTTAGGGCGTGTCAGAGACCCCGCAGCCTCCACTGTGGGCTGTGGACTGGCAGGCGCTGTGCCGTGCCAAGCTCACCCCACCCTAGGCTGGGTTTAGGTTTATCTGTGTCTGTTTACACAGAGCGTCCTTGCCTAGTTTGTTTTTGAAAGGCAGTGGATTCGACGGAAATGCCACATTCCCAGGTGTTTGTTCCAAGCGTAGCTCCTCTTAACCCAAGAGGGCAATGTGAAACATTGTGGGATCTAAGCAAGCATATTAGTATTCATTTATAGAGTCAGCAGCTATAATCGTGGCAGGTCCTCATAACAAGGATTAATACCAGCTTTAAGTATTAATAACCAAATAACTCCGATTGCCTTAGCACCAGCAGATGGGATCCTGCCTAGAGTGAAGCTGTGTTTGGCTTTTAGAATAGGCTTCTATTCCCATTCATTACCATGTTAGTCTACCCAGAAACCTTGTAAGCCCCAAAGGGAATTTTGTAAGAACCCACCAAGTACAGATATGGAAACTGAGGCGGGGAGAGAATCCATCGACTTACTTGAAGCTCATCTATAAAGTGCCTGCTACATGCCCCTCCCAGAAGAAATCAAATGTCCTTCTTGCAGCAGTGCAGTGAGCCACGTGGCTCTGTCACAGATGAGGAAGCCGCATGGAACCGTGATGTCCTGGACACGATTCTACAGCTGGGCTCAGCTCTGTGTTGTTCTAACTAGAACTCCATGGATGTTTCCAGAATGCTCCACTACTTTCTCCCAGAGCATTGGCTGGGGAGGGAAAGTGACAGGTTCTCACCCCATAGTCCAGAGCAGTCAGTATGTAGCCTAGGCTAGTCTCAAACTCAGTGCATCCCTGTCTTAGGCTCCAAACACTGGGTTTACAGGTGTGAATCATAAACCCAGCTCCTAAGTCTCCACTTTTAAAGTTCCTTTGAGAACTTTAAATAGATAACATTTAAATAACATAGATAACATCTATATAAAAATAGCCTGTGAATGACTGAGGAAATGCTCACTAGGAGAAGTGCTTGCTGCACAGACCTGAGGGTCTCGGCTTTATACCCAGAACCCCAGTGAAAGTGGGTGTGGGGGCATCTACTCCTAATCCCAGCAAGCTCAGGTCTCCAATGAGAGACGCTGCCTCCAAACCAAAAGAGATATGTCTGCAGAAGAACCACACTCATGTGTGCTTCCACACAAACACTCCCACACACAACACACATCAAATTAATTTAGGAAAACCACACAACATGCGATTGAGGGCTCTTTCCACACAAACCCTCCAGTTTTTCAGCCATTCATCACAACCTTTTAGGGCACATGAAAACATGTATTCTCTACAGTCTCCATCCCGACATGAGCATTGCTGTTCGCCTGCAGATTCCAGCGACCCCACATGGGATGAGCTCTCAGGACAGCATCCTTTCAGTGAAGCCAAGGTTGCAAGGAGGTATGTTCCCAGAAAGCAGGCTGGCCAGTGCGTGGAACTACAGGTCCACAGGTCAGGTGCTCCTGGGAATCTGGGCTTAAGCACCTGATGGAAGCAAATCTATTTTCCAAAAGCCTGTGTTTTAAGAGGACTTTCTATGTAATTCAAGTTTAAGTACTAAATGCAACTTAGTTCAGGGTTATACATGCTTGGGCTTCCTAAGTTCAAATCCATTCTAGTCCAGCAGAATCACAGACACTATTTAACCTCTGGTGTCTCAGTTACTTCATAACTAATGGGGATTTATAATAGTGTGTCTTTCACAAAGAAGGGGAGGTGCTTAAGTGTGCTCCATATGGTGACGAGGCTTGTGGATTCACTCTTGAACAAGCCACTGTGGTGTGCAGAAATATATATCCCTGAGTTTCCAGTATGTGAATTGATGAAAGAAAGACAGGGAATGGGAAAGCCACAGGAACACCCAGGGATGTCAGGACATTAAGGACCTCCCTTTTCTTCTGTTGCTGTCAATCACCAACACCCCATGCACTCAAGAATAGAGGGATACACATGAGTTCAGCAGAAGCACCTCACTGACAGAGAAAAAGTGATATGAGCCCAGCCTTAGACCATCCTGCCTTCTGGACAGTTAGGGGTGCAAGAAGATGCTGGAGCTCATAGCAGCTTGGTTATGAAGCATGCTCCCATTGCAAGGCCAAGTGTCTGAGCAATTGTCTCAAACTGGGTCTTGCTGAGAAACAACTGTGAAGCCTTGACTCAGAGTAAAAACAGCCTGCCATTGGCCGAGCACCTTCCATTCCTGGACCTCAGTTTCTTCACCTGTAAATGACCAGATTGGATCACATTATCTCTAGGACACTCCCACCCTTGAGCCTAAGGAAGCATGGGAGTGTTAATGCTTTTCCTGAAGGGCAAAGTGTACAGGGGACAAACACAAAGTCACTGCATGACACTGAGTAAGTAACCTCACCATCCCATCAAACGTCTGTCCAGTGATCTGTCTCTCCACTTGTCTGCTCATCACTCTCTCCCCACCCATTCAATGTCCATTCTACTTTTAGACACCACCCTTACATCATCCATCTTTCTTCCTTTCCCTTCTACTTTTAGACATCATCCATCTTTCTTCCATCCATGTATGTATCCTGAATCTATTCCTCGATCCACCCATCACCTGTCCATCAACCCCTGTCCATCCATTTATCAGCCTACTCATTAATTAGTCCATCTATATCCTTATCCATCTTTTCCTTCCTTCCAGCCATTTGTTTCTCCTTGTATCCACTCATCTATCTAACCATCTACCCATCCATCCATCCATCCATCCGTCCATTCTGTCATTGATTCATTAACCCTTGCAAGTCTTCTATTGCATTTTTTGATTTGTGTGGGTGCATGTGGAGGTCAGAGGATAACTGTGTAAAGTCAACTCTCCCCTTCCCCCCATATGGATCTCAAGGAACAAACTCAGGCGGTCCGGCCTAGGCAGCACCACCCCTTTACCCAGACATCCATCTTGCTAGAGTCCGCCTATCTCTCTATCCATCATGCATTTATTGGCTCATCATCATACTCACAGGCTTGCCCAGCCTCCCATGCATCTGTCTGTTCACCATGACCTCTCCACTCCCCCATGTGTTAACGAATACATATTCTATCTATGCATCTCCTTTTGCACACCAGTCCATCTCATGCAAAACCACTTAAAGATGCTGCTGGCCCCAAAGAGGCTCATGTTGACATCTACTGCCTCAGAACACACAGATTTAAATCCTCTTTATTGTGACATTAGAAAAGAAACTTGCGACGATGCCTTTGAAATTGTTTCATTAGTAGGCATGGTCTCATTTTATATTTTTCCGTAATTCTTCAAAGTCAACATGCATCCTCAGGAATCCTTATAAAATGGGATTATAACCCATCAACCCTTTCCAAATATAATGAAACTTTTATGAACACTAAATTAAAAAAATACTAAGGTTGACATAATGGAGTGTTCTAGAAACATTTTATTTAAGCCTTTATTAATTTTGTTTTGCAGTTTGTATTTTTGCTTTTTTTTTGAACCAATATATTGTTAGCAGCTCTCAGATATTTTCATGGGTTCTTAAAAAGCTTGTAGGTGTCAGGGCCTAGAGGGTAAAATGGGCCAGTTTTCCAAGCTCTTCAGCCTGTAATTCCCAGGTTCTCACTGAGCAGAGGGGGAAGGTGAGGCAGAACAGCAGAATGTGCCCCCCCCCAGCCAGTAGGATGGAAACAACCAGAGGGCTTTAACCTCCTTACCACTGCCCGCTAGATACTCCATCACTGCAAATCCCAGCCCCTCCTCCCATAGGAGTTGTGTTAATGACTTGTTGGAACATGAAATTGCAGATTTATTTTCCGTGATCACATTGAGAACAGAGAATTTGTTTCCTCCCATATAAAAAGAGCTTTGAAGAAATGCTGAAAGGGTTGAAGATGATGAAGGCAAATTGCTCTTGTAGCAGAGGGAGAACAGGGGTGTATGTGCATCTGTCTGTCTGTCTGTCTGTCTGTCTGACCATGGAAAGATGGGAGGATGCCCCAGGACTGCGCAGCTAGTCTGTCAACACAAAAACTCATGTGTCACAAACTCGGCCCTGCGGAACGCGCCTAAGCTGGCAAGTGCCCTGGCTGCCTCCCTTACTTAAAGACAGAGGGTGAGGTGGGGGCCCTCCTGTGGTCCCAACACTTGGTCAATAGGAGAATGAAGAATCCAAGGTCATCCTTGGCTACACGGTGAGTTTGAGGCCAGCCTGGGCTACATACAGACTCTGTATCATGAAACAAAAGCAGGGCTTAGCTGGTAAAGTGCTTGCCTCGCAAGCACGAAGACATAAGCTTGATCCTCAGAACCCGCTTGAAAAAGTCCAGAGCTGGGAGCAAGATGGATCCCCAGGACCCGCTAGGCAGTCAGTCCAGCCCACGTGGGGAATTCCAGACCAGTGAGAGGCCCTGACTCAAAAATATAGGTGTGTAGTACCTGGGGAAGTGATGGTCACTGCTCGGAGAGGGACAGTAACCCACCCCAGTCATGCCCCAGGTGTGTCTCCTGAGCTGCACCTGGCCTGGTGAGTTCTTCATTGTGTCTACCATGTTGTCCAAAATAGCTGGTGTACGTGAGCTCGCAAAGGACAAAGCAAGGACTCCCCTCGCCCCTTGCTTTGTGTGTATATATCTTCTCAGGCGTTGGGGATGTGTAGAAAACCGTAGTTGTCCTATCTCCCCATACTCTCCCAAGTCCTGTGCAGACCTGTCCTGCACATTATGTCTGTTTCCTTGTTTCTTGATGCCGTGCAGTTGGGCACCCCAGGTTTTCAGCTATGCAGTTCCCTGTAGCTGTTTGGACCAAATTCTCCCAATATGATTACATCAGTGTTTTATGTCCAGTGAGAAGTGTTGGGTTTTTCCAGTGTTGTAGAAGGATCATGATTCTCAGGGTAAAGAAATCAACAAGGGCAGAACCTCTGGCCCCCAACCCAGAAGCTGGCATGGGAAGGTTGGATGATACGCAGAAATTTTTGGCAGAAAGCACTGTGTCCTGTGACCAAGTTAAGTCACAGAAGCCCAGGACACACAGGGCAAGGAAGGCTTCCTGGAGAAGGCAATTCCTAAGCCAAACCCCAAAGAATGTCTAGGGGTTTTGGAAGCTGGATAAAGGGAGTTGTAGATCTCAATTCAGTGAAGAAGCTTAAGACAGAATGGTACAAGGACTGAACAATGCCTTGAGACAGCAGGGTTGAACTCATAGCCCTGCTATACAGACACACAAACCGGGGTCCCTGGAGGCCTGTGTTCTGCTGTGAGCCTGGTTTGTTCTGTTGTCTTCTGGGGCCTTGACAAAAGCTAATGGCATTGTCTCGGGTCACTGCTCTTTGGGCATCTATGAGAATGACTGCATCTTAACATGGGCTAAGGGGACTGGTGCTGCCCCTTCCCTGAATTCAGAAAGTAGGAACCCCACTCACTGGCAGGGCAGCCATCTGTGATCCGTGTAGCCGCACACACATCCTGACAAGCTGGATCTGGGCTGACCACCACTAGTCTAGTGTGCCATAGGCTCTGAGGGAGTGAGGCCTGGGGACTCTGGCAAGGATGCTGGGGGCAAGGACTTCAAACCCTCTCAACCTGGACCTTCCCCAGTCTGCATCCTAGCCCAGCAATCAGTAACAAGCTGTGCGGCTTGGGCAGCCACCACTCAGGCCTCCCTTAGGTGACAAGAGGGTCCCAGGAGTCATGGTGATGCGTGCCTGTCTGCGACCCCTCTTCAGGAGACTGAGAAAGGAAGATTTCGAGTTCATGACCAGCCTAGAACCAGCCTCGACTACATAAGACAACCTTGTACTTAAAAAAGATATAATCTGCCTCCCAAATGGTTCCCATATGGAGGGATTTTGCGCAAGACACAGACACATAGAAGACCTTCCTTTAGTGTTCAACACATCCTAAGCTCCTGAGAAGCGGGAGTGGCAGGCAGGGTTTTATTTCAACCCAGCATAAGCCCCTCAGCCTCCAAACGATTTGGCGGCCGCTCCCTCCACTAACACATTTAAAAAGCAGTTGGTGCTGGACATGAAGAGATGGGGGAGGCAATGCTACAGAATGTCCCCACATGTCCCCAAGCCTGCAGGCATGGTCAGGAGTGACTCAGTGAGACAAGTTATTTCTGTTCACCCTTTGTCTTCTCCATGCTGCTATTCAGATGGGGAGACACCGCCTGGTTCTTACCTGTGATGAGCTGAGCCGCGTCCCTTCAGGCTCTCTGCTACCCATGACAGAGATGCTACCATGCGGCCACGCAGGGTGGGGTGGAGGAAGGATGTTGCCCAACTCTGTGGAGCACCAGCAGCTCCATCTGGGAGAGTCAGATGTGGCCGAGTCAGAATTTCAATCTTGCCACGGCCTAACTGTGGGACCTGGGTTTTCTTAGCTCCTCTATCTCTGGATGCCAGTTTTGTCCAAGGAAGAAGCAATGCCTGCCTTATTGGCTTGTCATGGAGATTTAATTATATCTAAGCTTAGCAGTATTTGGTCTTGTGTTCAGGGTACAGAAGCATCAGGAGCTTCCAGCCATTCTTTGCTTTTATAATTATGTTTTTTAATTTTTTTAAGATTTCTTTTATTTTCAATTATGTATGTGTGGTGTATATGGTGTGTGTTTTTGTGTGTGTACATGTGTGTAGTATGAAGTGTGTGTGTGGTGTGTGTGTGTGTGTGGTGTATGACGTGTTGTGTGTGGTGTGTGTGGTATGTATGGTGTATGTGTGTGTGTGCGTGTGTGTATATGTCTTTCCAGATACTGACGGGTTTTGGGATGGGGTCTCTGGGAGTTGGAGGAAATTATCTTAAACTGTGATCTCTGGGATGAGGGGGTACATGGAGCAGTGAAAGCCATGAGAATGAGTGCAAAGTTCCTGAGGGAACGGTGGGCTGGGCCTGGTGGTGTGCAAAGGCCCTGAGGAAACTGTGGGCTGGGCCTGGTGGTGTGCAAAGGCCCTGAGGGAACGG
>NC_022010.1:2183261-2195941 GCF_000317375.1 Microtus ochrogaster | reverse complement strand
CCTGGTGGTGTGCAAAGGCCCTGAGGGAACGGTGGGCTGGGCCTGGTGGTGTGCAAAGGCCCTGAGGGAACGGTGGGCTGGGCCTGGTGGTGTGCGAACCAGGACAAGCACTGCGGGGACTTCTGAGTGAGAGCAGCAGGCACATTAGGCATGGCGAGGGAGACTTGAGAGACTGAAGGAGTTTATCTCTAGGACTCCAGCAGCTCAGCCCCAAGAGCAGCTCATCCATCTGCGGCTATGCCGGGATGCAGTACGTGTGCGTGTCATGGCGTTCATAGCGTCATCCCAACTCTTGGAAAGCAGGAGAATTGTGAGTTCCAGGCCAGCCCGAGCTTCATAGTGAGAACCTGCCTCAAGATGACAAATCAAATTACCATGTCCGGCTTTAGGCATGTGCGTGCCCTCCCCCACCACGGCCCTTTCTCAGCACACTCATTCCCTTCAAAGCAGCTACAGCAACCTGAACCATCTAGCTTACATAGTTTTCTTCACGTCACTCATGCACTTTGTTTTGTTTTTGTCGAGAAAGGGTCTAACTCTATAACCCTGGCTGAACTCAAGTTCACCATCCTCCTGCCTCAGCCTATAGTGCACCACCATGCCTGATGCTATCCGTCTCTTTTCATTTCATCTCATCTATGGGGACATAAGGTCTGTGCATGGGGAAGGCTATGGGCAACCCAGGTCCCTGCTGATTCTCACTGTGTAACCTTGGTCTTGGCACATACTGGATGTTCATCGTTCCTGCTGGTGTTTAGCCCACAGTCACCTACACACGTGGCTTCAGCTGCTTGCCCAGTGTTCTATTCCGCTCATATAATATGGCCCAGTGGCTTCTTGATGCTTCCCTAGGGATTAGAGACACCTGCGGTGAGTCTTCCCAGAGAGCTGCACGTCCCTCCTCCCTGGGAGCGGAGCGCTCGAGGGCAAAGGGACCAGGACTGTTCCCTGGTATAATGACAAATGAAAGGCATGAGTCTTATGGAAATGGGGAGGTAGGTAGCCTTCTGGGGAGACCCAATGTCAACTGACTGGGGAGAAGAGTTAATAGTCACTCCCGGCCGAACCAACTGGGCTCTGTTGCTAAGCAACTGCCTCCCAGAGTTATATAATATAAAAGAGAAATACTATTTTTTTTTTCTAAATGGAACAGGGTTTCCTCAGTAATGGAGGCAGTTCCATCTTGATGTTTTCCATCTCCGGTGAACCTGGTAACTTAGATGTGACCATGGCCTTGGGGTAGTCTTGAAGCTGCTCTGACCCCATTTAAAAATGAGCTAGTTCAAAGAAAGGAACAAATGAGACCACTGGGCTTCTCCCTCATGCACATGGAATTCCCATGCAACTCCTGGCTCCGTCTCCTTTTGTGGATTCCCAAGAGGACTCAGATGACACCACTTTGATCCAGCCTAGAACTGGGTGTGTGGCCAGGCTTGAGTAGATCCTGCCACTAATTGTGTCCTAACTCCTGGCTCCAAGATTTGTCCTGAGCAAAGATGAGGCTGCTTAGCCTCCAAGGTATAGTGTTTGAGAAGATGGAATGAACCACACAGGGCCCAGTTCACTCTGAACCTCCCTGTTCTCCTCTGTGAAATGATCTGTGTTGGT
Organism: Microtus ochrogaster; assembly: GCF_000317375.1. Lineage (NCBI taxonomy): Eukaryota > Metazoa > Chordata > Mammalia > Rodentia > Cricetidae > Microtus > Microtus ochrogaster. The sequence goes on along the minus strand of NC_022010.1, from coordinate 2,194,333 downwards.
GGTAGTGGTACCTTTCTGAGCAAAACAGCCTAAAGAGTTTTGCAAGGCTGAAGTCAAATTCTAGTAGACCGGAAATTGAAAATGCTCCAGAAATCCTGTGGATGTCCAGGGTTGTGGAGATGGGACCAAGGCTGGCAACTGAGCAGACAATTCCTGTGGATCTCTGAGATGGGCAGGACAAGCAGAAACTTGTGGTGGAGAGAGATACTAGGAAGAATGTAAAATGGAAACAAGATTTGGCTGGACTGTTTTGCTGCTGTAACAGAGTATCAGAGACTGGGTAAGTTGTAAACAATAGAAATGTATTTCTCACAGCTGGGCTGGTAGGGCACTGGGCAAATTTGCTCTCTGCTGAGGGCTGCTTTCTCCTTCTGAGGTGTCATGTTACTGCTGTGTCCTCTGGAGGGGACAAGCTCTCTGACATGACAGGAGTCAGGAGGACAGAGAGAGTCGCAGCCCCATTTTAATTACCCTGGTGTACCCCACCACTTCATACATACTACCTATCCCATTGGGCCTTGAGTTTGACTTTTGAACAAACGTTTAAATCATAGTAAGAAGCAACTACAGGGTCAGAGCAACTTGTCACAGAGATGTGACTATGAATATTCATGACAGACACATCTGATTTGCATACTAGGTAAATGGGAATTGATTTATAGAAAGCCCTCCCACCAGAGTCCTTTAATTTAGTCATTCTTGAGTCCACAAAGAGCTGGAGAGGCTTTGAAATGTACAGGTGGCCAGATAGCGCTAACCGGGGAAAATAGAACCCCCATAGTGGATTCTCAGGCTTTAATTTCCCCGGTGACTCCATCAACCGTGCCACCACATGCTGGTCCTATAGGAAGGGTTGTGCCCTCCTCATCGTGATCTTCAGTGAAGTGACTTGCTCAAAGCCCCACGGCAGCAGTGCAGGAGACTCGGTTCTAACTCCAGAATCCTACTCTCAAGTCTTCCAAGATTCTGTTTCTCCAGGCACATTACAAGTGTAAGCTGGGGCAACCTGATTCTCTTTCCCCATGCAATTACAGCAAAGACCCCCTTTACAGGTCATGTTGTTGGTGTCACAGTGACTGCCCTGCTAGGAAGGAGAACTAGAACTGTAGCATCAGCAAGGTGGCCACGCTGGCGGTGTACTGCTCTGCCATGCCCGCGTAGACAGTTCTGTTGTAATATGAGTGGCGGGTTGCGTCCCTGGCACCCAGCCGCCCACATGGCTAGCTTATGCCCCGAAATAATTACATAGAAACTGTATTCTTTTAAACATTGCCTGGCCCATTAGTTCCAGCCTCTTATTGGCTAGCTCTTACATATTGATCTAACCCATTTTTAATAATTTGTGTAGCCCACGAGGTGGCTTACCAGGAAAGATCTTAACCTGCGTCTGTCTGGAGTGGGAGAATCATGGTGACTCCTTGACTCAGCTTCCTTCTCCCAGCATTCTGTTCTGTTTACTCCGCCCATTTAAGGGTTGGCCTATCAAATGGGCCTAGGCAGTTCCTTTATTAATTAACCAATAAAAGTAACAGATTAGAAAAAAATCACTCCCACATCACAGTTGTGGCTGACAAAGCAGCTCTAAGCCATCAGGACCCAGGCTCCTTCCAACTCAAGGCTCCAACCTCCCCAGTTTCTTCCTTTCATCTTCTAAGATGGGTGCTCTAGATCTTGCCCTCGTATGCATCTTCTAGTGCTTGAAAAGAGGAAAAGAGGAAGCAGTGGACACTTCCTCTCCTGAGGACATCCAATAAAAGTTAAAACTTCTACTTCCTCTTGCTTCCCATTGAACACAGACACTTGGCCATAACCAACTTTGAGAACATCACAGAATTCTACAACACGTCATGTCACTCCACCCAGTGGAGACCTGTGCTGAGATGTGTGTCATCAGCAAACATTTTCACCCAAGGAAGTAGCCTGGCACAGCTCCGGTGACGTGTGTGTCATCAGCATGCATGTTCACCCGTGGCAGTAGCCTGGCACAGCTCCGGTGACGTGTGTGTCATCAGCAAGCATGTTCACCCATGGAAGTAGCCTGGCACAGCTCCGGTGCTGACTGGAACATTGCTGGAATCAGCGACTGTGTCTTAAGTCAGAAAGTGGAGACTTCTAAGGGGAGGGGCTAGTGACCCACTGGGAGGGGCCTTTAACAGCCTCAGCATCTCCGTTCCTTGGAGTTTTCTCAAGTACTTGGAGGAGATGATGGCCCCTCAGGGATGTCGGGAATAACCAGTTCTGGACAGATCTATGAGAGAAGGTTCTTCTGTCATGGAAAGGTTCCGGCCACCTACAGCTTAGCCTCGGAGAAAACCAACCCACTGTCAACTCCAATCAATTACTGTGGCTGAGACTTTGGTCCAGGAATGAGATGAAGGCTTGATCTCCAAAACCCGTGTAACCCAGTGCTGTGAGGACAGAGACAGGATGATTCCTGGACTCTCTGGGTAGCTAGTGTAGCAAAAGTGGTGAGCTCCAGACCTGTGGAGAGACCCTATCTCTTGGCTCATGGCCTTGGCTCTAGCTGCTGTTTCTGCTCTGGGCTCCAGTCCTGTCTGCAGAGGAGAGGATGTTTGAGACGGATTTACTTACCTTGCTTTCGTTCATGCGAGTGGATCCTGCAATTTGATGGCATTGGAAGCGCTTTCTACCCAGCGATAACTTGGGAGAGAGGAGACACAGTCTTTTTAATGACATTAGTTTCCTGTGTCTGCCTGATGCCCTGGGAGAGAGGTTAATTAAATTGAGCCTCTCATATATGAAGTCCCATTACCTCTGACTGTTTTCCAAACATATTGATGTATCAAAACTGAAGAGAAGAGGGATCCCTTGAGACAGATGAGATTCAGCCCACTCAGCGGAACTTCGCTTGGTGTCTGTGTTCTCAGCACATGAGGACAGCTCTGTTGAACACACCAAGAAGAGGATCCCTGTGGTCTCACACCCCTTCCCCAGATGTCAGACTTAGCCACACAGATAGACTGCAAAGGAGGCTGCAGGCATAGGGCACCTTTTACAGCCAGTGAGTTCAGACCTCGCATGCATCAAGAACCCAGGGTTGAGCCAACCATGCCATGAAACCACCCTTCAGATCTCATGACAGCCCTGACAGCTGGTACTGTTCATTACATTTTACATTAAACTTACAAATAATTGTATGCATTCAAGGACCACAGTGAGGTGTGTCCACGAGGCAAGGAGATTCGGTAGTCATCAGTAAAGATCATATCCACAGGAAGTAGGAAGGGGGGCACAGCTGCTGTCCTGCTCCCCCAATCTCCTTTTTCATTCTGCCCCTGCCTCAAACCAGTTCCTCCTTACTACGAGTGTTTGCCTTTAACTCCTCTCCATGATTCTGTTGAACACTATGGGAATGTGTATGTCTTACATATGTGTGGTGTGACTGTGTGTGTGTACTGCGTGAATGTTGTGTGTATGCAGGTATATGGGTGGTGTGAGTGAGGGTGCTGGTAGTGCATGTGTAGGTATGTGTGTGGTATGTATGTGGTGTGTGTGTTTGTGTGTGTGTGTGCATGTGAGTGTATGATGTGGGTGTGTGCACATGTATGTTTGGTGCATGTGCAGGCATCTATGTGTGGTATGTCTCACCAGTCATAAAATAAACTCTGCAAACAGTAGAAACAACTCTGCGACAACAGAAACATGTTCCTTGTGTTCTGAGTGCCAGATTTGGGTGCCAACACCTTAGCAGTTGGCATTTCAGCATGTGAGCTTGAGGGGAGCCAGATATGCAGAGCACGGCTGGGATGTGTGCGCCTGTCTGTGTTTGTGTGTTCCTATACATGCATGTGTATGTTTATGTGTGTGCACCACCCATCCCAGACCTGACTGGGGCAGCCTCTGTCGCTTTTGCAGCAAGCGTTTCTCCTTCAGTCCCACAGCAGGTCTGTATTCAGGTTTGTAGAACACCTGCAAGCAGCTCCCTTCCCGGGTCAGGGTCCCTCTGAGCAAAAGCATCCGCATGCTTGGCAGATGGTGGATGGAGAACGGTGGTGGATGCCAAGGGAGCAGTGTGGTACCTGTGTGCAAGCCAGCCTCTTCCCTTGAGAGGACAGCTTGGCCACTGCTCCCTGGAGCCCAAGACTTCCTGCTTGCAGGGAGCTGCTAGAGTTTCTTGTTTTAAGTAGAATTTTTAAAAATAATTCCTGAAGGTTAAACATCTTAAAGTTATAAACCTTGGACTTGACCTCGGCATTTGCAGACATTCTGTTCTCCTCCACTGCCCTCCTCTGGCCCTGGCCTCCTCTCACCAGGTGACCAGGTGGCTCCCCGCCTCCACCACCTTTAATGTCTCCGGTGCTCCGTTACCTTCCCACCTCCTCTCCCCTCTTCAGTCTCACAATTCCCTTTCTACTTCCGAGTCACGCAGTGCACAAACACACATATGCACATGCACACATGCATGTGCACACACTCACCCCCACACACACACACACAGAGTCCAGACTCAGAAAGATGAACACCGCATATTTTTTTTCTCTCCTAAGTAGAATCGGGTTTATATTTTAAAGGACTTCGGCAATTATATTTATGTCTTGATAAGTATATTTTCTGTTTCCCTCCACAAGGGCATACAACTTTCCCACATGGGCCTGTGACCTCTTTGCTAGTGTATAACAGGGTGCATCAGTGTTCCCAGAAACTTTCCCCACCTCCAAGCCTTTCCTCAAGCCCAGATTATCTGGCCACAGCTGCCATGGCGGCCCACCCAAAATCCCAGCTAAACTCCTAGCTTCCATGTCACCCGTTGTCCCAGTCACAGCCCTCCCTCCCAGAGCCCTGCTCACGCCGCAGCCAGGTCTCGTTCCCAGCATGCTCCTCTCTCTCCCGGCTCTTCCAACACACTCCAAGTCCAATCCCTAGGCAGGGCCTGGCGGTGCTAAGTCAACACTGATGAGACGGTTTCATTTGGAGGAGGCAGTGAGAAACGCATTCTGCACATCAGGTTTAAAAGCAGTCTCTGCAATGGCCACATTTAAGGTCCACATGGGCACTTTGTCCCTATGAACCTCAGTTTGTCCATCTTTAAAATGGGCAACATTTGCTTTTCTGAGTGACTGACATTAGTTCAATGAACTATCACATCTAAAGTGTCTTCACGCTCACTCCTGACACAGAAAAGGACTTCATAAAACAGTGCTTTATTGATTTTGAGACATAAGCATGAGACTGGAGAGAAGGGAGTGCAGGCAAAGTGCTTTTGCCATAGGTGCAAGAACCTGAGTTCAGATCCCAGGACCTACATAAATCTAACCCTTGCACTTCTACAGGGAAATGGGAGACAGAGGTAGCCACCCCCCCCCATGCTTGCTGCTCAGCTAGCCTGGAGCACAATGCAACAATGAACAAGGCCTCAGAGAAGAGGAGACCCTCTCTCTCAACAAGGTAGAGAGCACAGCCAGACACCCAGGGTTGTCCTCTGACCCCCACATATGACGGGGTCCGGGAGGGACAGCTGAGAAGTCATTGTCTCTCCTCCCTCACTCCTGGGTCTGCCCCAACACCAACAGATGCTTCCAATTAAACAGGTGCCAAGGGTTCCCATTTGAGTGGAGCAGAATCTGCTGCCAGAGGATCCTGCATGGCAGCAGATCCCAGGCCCTGCAGTCATAGCCAGGCAGAGCCAAAGAGACACACGGGTCGTCAAAGCAGTGATGGTGCACACTCCGGGAGATGAGGATAAGGTGTGTGGGGGCTGTGTGCGGAGTTGTTCCTAACCTCTGAGGTAGATGGACGAGTAATCCTTCTAGCTTTCTCCTCCACACCTCTTCTAGAGGTCACGGTCACAAGGAACCCCGAGGCAGGGGGATAGGAAGGTGTCACTGGCCAAGCCAACATTCTCTTCTTGGTAAACATTTTATAGCTCGTCTCCCTTTTCTCTGATAAGGTTAGTGATGGAGGAGAGGGAGGGTTTAACAATGGTGTAGGCTAAAGGGCAGCCCAACTGTCCCACCCATTCCCCCTCAGCAAACAGAGCTGGGCCCAGTGTGACCCACAACATCCCCATCAGCTGTGTCAGTGAGCTCGTGGGCCATGGCCCGTTAATCATCATTAACCAACATTTAATAGAAATAGTAAAAATAATTTTCACTAGGCTGCAGTCATTTTCCTTAATTGCGGTACTTAAGCAGCTCCATTTGATGTGGAGTGTGCCAGGCTTCTGTCTGCACCTGAGCTGTTCTCTGGGGACAGAGCGTCCCGGCACCGCAGCCCAGGGGTGACCTCAGAGAAGCCACCAGTCCTCACTCTCCCTTGTTTAGTGTTTGCTAATCGTAAGCTACTGTTGTTCTTATTGTGGTGTTTTCAGACATGTTTATAAGGCCGTTTGATTGTGCGTAACCCCGGTATCAGCATTTATCCAGCCTCCTCCAGCCTGTCTCTCCCCACACAGGCTCTCGATGTGTCCTTGTCTTTTTGGTTACAGTTCACAATGGGAGAAACATTCCAGCTTGTCTCTCTGAGCGTGGCTTGTTTTCCTTAATGTGATGATCCATCTGTTTCCCTGATGATGCCATAATTTCAGTTTTCTTTATGGCTGAACACAAGTCCCTTGTGTGTACGCACCACCTCTTCTTTGTCCCTTCGTCAGATGATGGGCGTCTAGGCTTGTTCCCCGGCTCTGTGCAGGTGTCTCTGCAGCAGGCTGACTCAGGGTCCTTCAGGTGTATACCCAGGAGCAGTTGGCGGGATCCAGTGGTAGATCTGTTTGCAGGGGCCGGGGTGTTGTTGTGTTGTTTGTTCTGAGGAAACTTCATACGAATTTCCATAGTAGCTTCGCCAGTTCACACACATCTGCCAGCAGCGTCATGGCTCAGCGTCATGGCTCTCCTTGCCCTACATCCTCACCAACATTGACTGTCGTGTCTTTTCTTAGTGATTACAGCTCTGATTGAGGCACCATGCATTCCAATGCAGTTTTGATTTGCATTTTCCTGATGGGGATATGGCTCGGTGATTGTACACTAGCCTAGAATGCCTAAAGCCCTAAGTCTGATTGGGAAAAGGGAAGGGCAGTAGAAGTAAGATGAGGAGAAAGAGGGGAGCAGGAGGAGGGGGGAGGAAAGGGAAAGAGGGGAAGGGGGGAGAAGATCATGAGAAGGAGCAGGAGGAAGTAGAGGAAGATGAGAGGAAGGAGAAGGAGTTCTCCTCTTTATAAGCAATCATTTGGTATGTCTGATCCATGTTTGGTGTCAGCCAGGGTGCTCACGATTTCACACAAAATCATGGACTCCCAGTGGGAGGGGTTCTTGGGAAAACAGTAGGGCATGTTGCAGAACAAGAAGCTGGGCGCACACAGAAAGGCAGCCATTTGTTGGTCACTGTCACAAACACGGTACATGTGTTCGCTAGAGTACCCATCACGCTGTTAGAATGTGCATCTAACTATCATCACCCTATTTTACAGTTGAGGTTCAGAGAGGCTAAGGCATTTCCCCCAAGGTCACATAGACTGTTAACCTGCAAAACTTAAACCCAGACAGCCTGTCTCCAAGCCTGCGTCCTGAGAGTCACTGTCTGTCAGGGTCTGTTTCTTCAGGGTAGCTATGTTCAGTGTGTGATTAGGTTCACTGGTAGGGAAAACCTCCCCCAGGAAATGTCTTCTCACTGAGAGAAGAAAGATGCAGAGCAGATAGGGGAGGTAGAGAGAAAAACCTCAGGCAAGCTGAGAGCATCAAGTCTACCGGCAACAGAGGCAGCGGTGGGCACGGGAGCCAAGTGCAGTGCACTTTCTGGATCCTCTAGCAGGGTTGGGGAGATGACTCGGTCGATACAATGTTTGCCTTGCAAGCACAGGAACCTGAGTTCAGTTCCCCAAACATAGAGACACACCAAACATGGCTGATTAAAACCTGAGAGGTGGTGCAGGCAGATCCTTGGGTCTCCCAGACCAATCCGGCCTATGCAGCAAACTCAAGACCAGCGAAGATAGTCCCAAAAACCAAGGTGGGCTGGGCTCCTGAAAAGCAGCACCTGAGTGAGGTTTCTCTTTTGCATCTACACAGATACATTCTGGCATGTGCCACCGTGCCTGCTTCTCCTGTAGACTCAAACCCATCCCTCTGCAACAGCCCTCACAACTACATACATGAGAAACTGCCAGGGCTCCACCCCGGGCTGCAGAATGTGCCCACAAAATCTTCTGAGGGCCACCCCTTAGATAGCTGGAGAGGTGGCTCGGCAGTTAGCAACACTAGCTGATCTTTCAGAAAACCCAGGTTTGGTTCCCAGCATCCACATCATGTCTCACAACTGGCTATAACTCCAGTTCCAGAGGATTTGATGCCCTTTTCTGGCCTCCACAGCTTGCACACGATGCACAGACATACAGGCAGGCAAACACCCATACGCATAAAATAATAAAATTCTTTTTAATTAAAAAAAAAAGAAGAAAATACCACTCTGCCCGCAGGACCAGGCCTAAGTGTCATTTAGTGTGACTTGTGTCCCATCCCCCATCTCCTCCCCAGGACACAGATGAAAATATGCTCTTCTCTGATTTTGAGGCTCTGCAGAGCATATAAATGGGATTTCAACATTTAATTAAGGGCTCACTGAGTAAGTAAGCTGCCTCTTTGCTAGGTCTCAGCTTCCCATATCAAACCTGACTCTTGCTATCACCCTCCCTCTGAGAATGAGGAAGCTAAAATCACGGCACAGGGTCCATGGTGAGGTGAGCAGTGACGATCCAAAACCACAGCCATGTTCTCCTCTCCGTGTTCAAAACTCCCTCTCAAGACCCCAAAAGCTGAATGACGCTGGTTGCAAATACATCCTATCTGGCCTTCTCCGGCTCTGTCATCAGGTAAATAAGAAACATAAGCATTATAGAAAAAAACCCAAGGCACTGAGGTAGGACTCCGGGAAAAACGTGTTTTAAGCAAAGAAGGGTGGATGAACCCAGAGAGCCCGAGTCATCGTGTCTGAACAAGCAATTTAGAATGCAGCTGAGGCATCGAGCTCCAAGCCAATCTGTGCCTGATGAAGCCACAGTCATTTATTTTGAACGCTCCGAGGACAATCTGTTCCTAAGGGAACCGCTGGAATAAGCCAGTATTGTTTTGAACCCTGACAACCCTTATTTCCCACTCAATGTGTCTACCATTCCACTTAGGGCAGAGAGCGTGAGCGTCAATGTTAACGTTACACATGCTGCTGCAGTCACTCGGCCCGGCAAGTCTCGGGGCGGTGCTTTCGCCTGGGTTTTTGCTCCCGTTGTTTCTCATGAACACATTGTGGCTGTTGTGTGACTGGAGGACCATGGCACCACAGTACTGTGTAAACACCCCAGAGGCCGAACACGGTCAAAGGAAATGACGTCAACAGGAGACCTCAGCTTTCAGCATTTCAGGGCACCTCAGGCCTTTAATCTCCCCAACTCCCAGTCCTTTCTTCAGCAAAATTGCAATTTCTTTCCCACATTTGCTGGCAGAATCCTAGGAGTAACTGGGGAAAGGCACCCAAGGTAACATCTCCTGCTGCAGGTGGATTTAAGATTCCTCATTAGTAACACATTGTTTCTCTTTCTTTCTTCCTTTCTTTTCTGTTTTTTTTTCCTCAAAATGATTAGAATTTTTAGAATTACATTACATGTGTACCAATGACATAGCTCAGCCCATACAAGATCGGCAACCTGAGTTGGGGAACCCAAAAAGGTGTGAGAAGAGAAATCACAACACAAAGTTGTCCTCTGGCTTCCACATGAGCCCCCACAGCGCACATGCGCCCCTCCCCCAACACGTGCGCGCGCGCGCGCGCGCGCACACACACACTAGAATAAAATAAGCTGGAATTACACTTTAGTCATGGATGGTTTTACTAGATCTTTGCAGATTTGGGTGACCATGATAAGATTATAGAATGCATCCTTAACTTCTCATACCCTACTTAGAGGTAATAATGAACTACTCTGTGAAAGTGTTGGAAAAATACCAAGCCTTGGCCTTAACCTTGGGCCCCTCAGCCCTCATCCTTAAGGGCACAGTCCTCACCTATGCTCCATCCACTCTCATCACCACCCCACAAGGCCATAAGACTGTGTTCTCTAGATAGATAGATAGATAGATAGATAGATAGATAGATAGATAGATAGATAGATAGATAGATAGATGAGAGAGAGAGAGAGAGAGAGAGAGACAGAGACAGAGACAGAGACAGAGACAGACTGGCAGGCAGGCGCGCAGATAGGTAAGTAGGTAGGTAAAATGAAAATGATTCTGTATACCTTAAAGATAGCTAGAAAAATGAGAATTGCTTACTTGAACATAAATATTGATTCCTTCCAATATGTTCACACTTCCCCTTCAGCTTAAAGACTTCCTTCAGTGCTGGGGGATAAATGTATCTGTGACTTTTCCAGAATTGTCCTTATTTCACTTTTACTCTTGGAAGATATTTTAGCTGGATATAAATTTAGTTTTGACTTTTTCTTTTAGCACTTCAAGCTCTGTAGTCTACGGGACAAGCACATGGACACACACACCGTAGCACACACACGGCCGGTATGCGTGACTCATTCCGCACCTACTGTATGGCTGACTTCCTTTGATGCCTCCAGATTTTTGTCTCTGCTCTTAGAACTTTGACCACACTATGCTCTGGAAGACTTCATATTTACCATGACTAGAATTGGACTAACCTGAGACTGTAAATGTGTTTATTTCACCAAACGGGACAGTTTCAGCCGTCATACATTTAGAGTTTCCTCTTTCCCCTGTGGGTTCTTCTATTTCTTGGCTCCAGATCCAGATGTGTTCCATCTCTCAGGGTTCAGGTTGGAAAACTCCTGTTGATCTGCCTCCTTTCCTGCCATCTCCCTGTTGCTTTTAGCTCATACCGTGGATTTAGATCCTATTTTGTAGTACAGACTTTGCACCCAATTTTATGCTTTCTTGTTCAATAGCAATGTATGTCTCCCCACTGACTTTTGATGGTATTTATTAACCATAGTTGAAGCAGCTTCCTTAAGCTACTTTTAACATCTGGGCTGCCATGGGCTGCCTGTTGGTCCAATGTCATTTTATGTGCTGTGTGTGTGTGTGTGTGTGTGTGTG
>NC_022010.1:2175368-2183161 GCF_000317375.1 Microtus ochrogaster | reverse complement strand
AGAGAGAGAGAGAGAGAGAGTCACTTGGAGGGATGAACATGTATGTGTACCCAGGTGCGTGTGAAGGCAACGTCATTTTTTGAGATAGAGTTTCTCATGGCCCCTGGACTCACCACTGATTGGCTAGATTACCTGTCTAGCAAGCCCCAAGATCTTCCTGGCCCCACCTCCCCAGTACCAAGCTCACATGTACTTGTCTCTGCACCCAGGTCTTCCTGGAACCCCAACGGGTCCTGTACTTGGGCAGTGGTGATCCCCGGCCTTCCTGACACTGTGGGGGATGTTCGCAGTGTCCTGGGCACAGCTCAGAATATATTGCACAAACTTAAGATTTTGTTATATTCCTTTGAAGAGTGTTAATTTTTGTTTTCGTTGGCAATCGCCCGGTTGGACTCTACCCAAGCTCTGCCTTTTCCTCGGCAGCCCAGCTCCCAATTCAGTTCTATCTTTAGCTCAACTGCCTACCATCGACTCTCCGTCAGATGCACGAGGCTTTGAAATGAGCCTAAGACTTAAGCAGTCAGTGCACAGAACGTGGCACCTTCCCCTCCCTGTCTCCTTTCAGGAATTCTCCCCTCACTTCCTGTCTGCTCTCCGTCCTTCACACCAGAAACGTGAGGGGTTTTGCTAAAGAAAACTAAACAAGGGAAAGAAAGGAAAAGAAAACCAGAGCAGAAGCAGCAAAGTCTTACAAACGGCCCTGCTGACACCGCCTGCTTCTTCCGCTTCACCGCATTACAAAGCCAGCCCACTTCTGCTCATCTTCTAGAACCTTCAGAGTTAACAGCCGTGGCTGTGGCTCTGGGGTGGTCTAAGTGAGTTGGCCTCCAGCTTAGGAGAGTGCACTTGCACAGTGGCAATGTCAAGAGGTGATGTTAAGCTGTGGGGTGTGGTGAGGGTTGGGGAGCTGATGTTTACCTGCATCTCCACATGTGCTCCCATCCTGCCTACCCCCCCCCCCCCAGAGAGAGAGAGAGAGAGAGAGAGAGAGAGAGAGAGAGAGAGAAACTGTCTAGTGTATAACACAACCTTTGGGTCAGTATCTTGTCTCTATTTTGAGAAGAGTGAAGCCACCTATCTATAACATTGGCAAACACCATTTCAGCCTGACCCACACATGACTGAGTGGATTCTGAATGACCCGGTCATGCTCACTCTGATCCCCTGGTCCAAAGGTCAAGTACATATCCCAGCTGTTCAGATGTAGCTGTGTGCTGAATTGGTGTGGGTCCTGTGTGCCAGGAAGGAAAACACTTCTTCATTTCAATAGCATTGCCCCGTCACAAAGGGAGGTCATCTTAGACACATAGATGTCTTAACCACACAGATGAGGTTCCAAAGATGTCACATGGGAAGGGGTCTTCTAAAGACCACACTGCTGTCGATCCCACATGACCCCAATAGTGATGTCTGTGGGTTCTGGGTCTCCCTGGTGATCCCTCTGCATCCAGCTAGAAGACTAGAGAAAAGCGATGGAATCACACAGGGCTGTTAGGGGCCAGGCCCAGACAGTGTCCAGTGATGTGTGTCCTTGTGCCATAGAACTCGGTCAGGTACAGAGTTACAAGGGAGGCTGGAATATGGAGCAAAGCCTGGTGCCCTGGAGGAAAAGGAGTGGGTTTTAGCGATCCCAGAAGCCTCATCACAGGTCTGTTATCGCCTAGAGGTAATCAGCATAGCCACACTCTTCAGTGTCTAATGCCACAGCAGACACGATGCCCTTCATTTGGGGCTCCTGGCTGGCACTTGTTCTGTAGAATGAGCCAGGGCATCCATACTACCTAACTATTCTCCAGAACTGGATTAATCTATATCTAGCCCACACACGGAAGCTCTGCCCACAGTCTTTCAACTTGGCGACGTTGACCGTACCGCACAACCTTCTGTTTTATGCTTTCAGTGTGTGAGAAGTCCGTGCATGGTGTTCAATGCCAGGCAGCAGCACAGGCCTTGGGTGAGGTGATTATGTTGGACTGTAGTCTGCTTTTAAGTGTTCTGTGTGTGTTTAAGGTATGCTGGCCTACATTATGACACTCGGCACTACCAAATGTGTTTGATACAAGATGGACTTAGTTTCTGGTAAACCCATTGAAGGGTAGAAAGGAGAAAGGAAAGAAAGGAAGGAGGAGGGAGGAGAGGAGGGAGAAAGAAAAGGAAGTAGGGTAGAAGGAAGGGGGTCAAAAAAAAAAAAAGCCACCTCCCGGCATCTATAAACACCACATATCTATGAGCAAAAGACTGCGTATCTGTAAGGCAAGGAGAGAGAGGGAAGGCTGACTTTAGCTGTCTCTCTAGTGAGCGGCATCACTGCCCCCTCCTTCAAGCACGATGTGCGTTCATTCCCCCCCTCCCGCAGCCGATTCCTATTGTTAAAAGAGACAACACAACAGGAAAGGTGAAACAGCTTTCCCTGAGCAGCCAAGAAGCTTCAATCCATCCCTTCTCCGCCCCCGGAGGCAGGGGCGGTACTCCCAGAACACTCATTTCCCTGAGTGGGTTCTGATCGAGGCCAGAAATTCTAGTGTTCCCCCCCCCCCTTTGAGGGAACACGCTGCTTCTCTCCGAATTCATCGGGACATTTTGAACACAAACAACAACAGCGGAAGGCACTCTCTGGTGATAATTTATCGTAATTCCATGTCAGCGACACCCTGCCTGGCCCCAGCAGCCTCCCCGGAGGCGGATGCTTTTGTGCTTATCCTGTAGAGAGTGGGCGCACTCCCAGGCTGCCTGGTACCCTTGCGGAGGCTTCCTTTTTCCCATCTCCTCTCTCAGAGCAACATCTGATCCCATTCCAAAGAACTCTGGGGCTTTGAAATAAGGGAAATTGTCCACATTCCCGATCCAAAGTCTGAGCCTAAACCTATCCACATTCATGTTGTGGTTTGGCCTGGAAAGTTTCTCACAGTTTCTTGAAGGGTGTTGATCCAACATTCAATATGTGAGGGTCTCTCATGTCGATCATGGCTGCAGAAATCCCTGGACACAAAGAGGGACCAATATGGAACCCAGCATCCTCAGAGCCAGAAAGCTGGCCAGGATAGAGTTGTAGGGACGCCTCCAATGTGCCAAGCTTCCCTCATAGGCAGGCTCCATGTGGGGAAATTGATTCCTTCTTCCTTTTGTGCGCATCTGGCCCTGCCTATCCTGCCTCTGAGCCTCAGGTCCCCGCAACCCTGATCTTATCCATAGAGTTCTCAGAGTTCTAAATGAATGGGAGCAGGCTCTGCTCTGCCTCACGGAAATTGTTACGATGCAGAAAGGAAGGTGCAGGCTCTCGGCTGTGTTTCACTCTGGAAGCTTCTGCTCCTGTCACTCTTGAGTCTTGCCCAGCCTTTAGTTGACAGAGTCTGAGGGAATGAGCTTGGGTTGCTAATGACACTGGCCATTCTCCTGAGAGTCATGGCCATCTTGGAAGTGGGCTACCGGTAGTGCCACAAGCTAATGGCCCCTCTCTGGGCCACGAAAGGAGGTGGACTCAAGTCTTCCCGTGATGGAAGCTTCATCTCACATGCACGGTTGCTGTAGAGCATAAGGCCCACAGCCCCCTCACCATTACACAATCCAGTCAGCCTAGGTAGATGGATGGCCAGGCCAGAGACCTTCCAAGCTTGTCAACCCACTGAGGCTTTCAACAAATGTTTGTCATGGGAAGCCTGTTATACAACAGGCAGGTGGGGATGAACCGAAGAAACACACTCTGTCACACGACAAGAGAATTCAGGAGGAAGGACAGGTCTCCACCGGGTTTGTGTTTCTATAACGGACTCCAGCCTAGGTGTGCAGGCTTGGAAAGTCCTCCCACGAAGGGATAAAGCATGAAGGGAACACAGGTGATGGTGAAAGGGAGCAGGCAGAAAGTGTTCCAAAGTAAGAAGGTGGCAAGTGCAAAAGCCCCTCCAGGAGGAGAAGGCAACACAAATCCTTTAAGGAATTAGACACAAGGCTGTGAATTGAGAGGAGAGGGGGTGGGGATAGAGAGAGCTTAGGCTACCCAGGGCACTTCAGTGTAGGTGGATGTTTCCTGTCCTGACTGCTAGCTCCCAAGTAACCAACACAGAGGCTTAATATTTATAAGTGCTCAGCCAATAGCTCGGGCTTGTTACTAACTAACTCTTACTCTTAAATTAACCCATATTTCTATTTATGCTTTACCACATGGCTCATGGCTTATTACCTCATTAGCCTATGTCTTACTTCCTCAGCGGCTGGCTGGCATCTCCTCTGACTCTGCCTCTCTTCTTCCCAGAATTTCCTGTGTCTATACTTCCTGCCTGGCAACCAACCTGTCAGCTTTTTATTAACCAACGAGAGTAATACATATTCACAACATATAGAAGGGTTATTGCAC
Source organism: Microtus ochrogaster (assembly GCF_000317375.1). Lineage (NCBI taxonomy): Eukaryota > Metazoa > Chordata > Mammalia > Rodentia > Cricetidae > Microtus > Microtus ochrogaster. The sequence continues at coordinate 2,178,810 of NC_022010.1, read as the reverse complement.
AGCACTTCAGAGTCTGGTACAGAGCCTGGCTTTTCTTAGAAAGAACCTACTGGCTTTACAGCCCTCTGGAGTCAGCCAGAAAACTCTACTTTTATTTATCTACATTATATAGTAAGAGTCTTTTTTCAAAAATATGTGTCTGCATATTACTGTGTGTGTAGATACATTTGAGTGCAGTGCCTGAAGAGGCCAAAAGAGAGTGTGGTGTGCCCTGGAGCTACAGTTATGGGCAGTTGTGAGCCACCAGACACAGTGCTGAGATTGGAACTTGGGTCCTCTGTAAGAGCAGTAAGTGCTCTTAAACCCCCGTAGCATCGCTCCAGCCCCATTGGGGTACTGATGTATTCTTATTAGATTATGAAGCTAAGCCTATAACCAGAAAGAACTGGAAAAAGCATGGTGATGAGGTTTCTTTCAAGCCAGAAGCCCAAGGAGTAGACCCTGAAGGCCATGGGTGGGGAAGGAGCTAGCATCTGGAGAGGGGGGCAGCAGGGTCTACAGGTTGAAGGGTAAATGGCAGTCAGGTGTCTGGGTGGCAGTGATTGAGAAGTTGGATTGGAGTCTGGGTCTCTGCAGTCTGGCCCTTAGGAGAGGGGCTGGAAAGAACAAGACATAGCTGAGACTCCATGTGCAAAAGGAAATCCGGTCACCTGACCCCAGCCCTACTGCAGGCATCAGAGTCGCCAGGAGAGCTAAATCCTGGAACCCAGAGTAAGACTTGGCTGAGATAGCTCCATCCTCCCTTCCCCAAAGTGGTCACAATTCCCTGCCTGTGATGCCTGAGAGGAGCCTCCACTGGTCCACAGGGCCCTCCCTCCAGTCCCAGCGTGGAGTTGCCGCTTTATTCCAGGGAGGTACCTGGTGTCTCACAGTCCCAGAGAAACCCTCCAGCTTGGAGGGGAAGGATCTGTGAAACCTGGTGCTCCCTAGTGAAGTCTGGTCCTCCCCAGAGAAGTCTGGTGCTCCCCCCAGAGAAGCCTGGTGTTCCTCCCAGTGAAGCCTGGTCCTCCCCAGAGAAGCCTGATGCTCCCCAGAGAAGCCTGGTGCTCCCCAGAGAAGCCTGATGCTCCCCAGTGAAGCCTGGTGCTCCCCCCAGAGAAGCCTGGTGCTCCCCAGAGATGCCTGATGCTCCCCAAAGAAGCCTGATGCTCCCCCCCAGAGAAGCCTGGTCCTCCCCAGAGAAGCCTGATGCTCCCCAGAGAAGCCTGGTGCTCCCCAGAGACGCCTGATGCTCCCCAAAGAAGCCTGGTGCTCCCAGTGAAGCTCAGCTTTGCCCTACACCCTGCTGTGTGTCTTTGGCTAGGTCACTTTACCTCTCTGAGCCAAGTTTCTTCATCCGAAAAAGGGAAGTGATGTGACACCTACCTTGCCAAGCTATTCTTAGGATTCCCAGAACTGAGCCGTGAGAAGCATCCAGAGCAGGATAGAGAGAAGTTATAAATGTCAGCTATTCTTAGTTATTCCTGTTCTAGACCCACTTTCCCAGGGAGGACATGAGGCAGGACCCCAGATGACAGGCATGACTTCCCTGGTAGGAACAGAGAAAACTGCACAGTCCTTCAGGGGTCAGAACTCTGCACGCAGTAGTCCCTATGCAACCCTGGCGCAAGCTCAGGCAGCTTCAGGAAGGAAGTAGCTGGTCCAGAAGAAAGACAGCTGTCCTGTCTGCTTCAGAAGCCTCCACAAAGGGCTCCTTGCCCATCCAGTCCCAGTCTGGTAAGGAGGGGGGGATACATAGGCAACCCGTGGGGAGAACCAGTCTAAGAGCAGACGATGCAGGCAGAGCAGGATATGGGGTCCTAAGAACAAGCCTGATGTGGGGGTGTCTTCACCAAGGACATGGAATTCTTAGGACTTCCTGTGCTGATGACAAGGCATACGGAAACATCTCAACAAGATGGGCACACACCTGCCATACACTGTTAGAAGTGCCTGATGCAGGGATAGAGAGGTGGCTCAGTGGTCAAGAGCACTGGCTGTTCTTTAGGAAGACTCAGAAACAATCCCCAGCACCCACATGGCAGTGCACAACCATCTGTAACTCCAGCTCCAGGGGATCTGGTGCCCTCTTCTGGCCTCCATGGGCACTGCAGGCACATGGTGCACATACATAAAAGCAGACTAAAAACTCACACACGTAAGATAAAATAATAACAATAGATTCAGAAACATCTGGTGCGAGCAGCTAGGTAGTCACTTGGCAAGAGTTGAACTAAAGAAATGTCTAGAAGGTGACACATCCTTCCCAAAGGAGAAGGGTGGCTTCAGGAAGTGTCCTGCAGAGTTTATATGAGCATTAACTGTTTGAAAGGACTGAGATGCATCTGTGTAAATGTTGAATTTACTTAAATTGATTAACCTGTATGTGTATATTTGGGTGGGTTTTTTTGTTTGTTTGTTTGTTTTGGAGACAGGGTTTGTCTTTTCATTGTATAACCCAGACTGGCCTTGAACTCCTGACCCTCCTGCCCCAACCTCCCGAGTACTTGGATTACAGGTGTGGACCACAACACCCAATTTTAAACTTATAATTGTCATGCCGAGTGAGGTCGTGGCAGAGCCTGGTCTTCCTTTCCTCACCAAGAGATCTTTCTGGTAGACTCTTCCCAACTAGCTAGGAGTGACTGAGCGGAAGCGCAGAGGCCATGCCCCTTGTCTTCAAGAGAACACTGAAACTTTGATGGGCTCAAGCGAGGGGTGGAAGAGAGACCCCATCTGTGGAGAAATTAGAAGTCCAGTTCCCTCCAAGAGGAGGGAAGAAGGGGGACAGTGCCAACTGTAGAGAAGACACATCCACACCACCCTCCCCTCACTCACACACCCTCCCCCAAGCCCAACCTTCCCCCACATGCCTTCACACCCCCACACACATACACCCTCATACACACACCCTCTGAAATTACCTGGAGCAATTGAAAAGGAAACAGGGAACGCACAACAAACCCACTTAGGAGTTTATTAGAGGGGGCACATGCACAGGCCTGGGGAAGTCAATGTGCAGAGAGAGAGAGAAAGAGAGAGGGAGGGAGAGACAGAGAGAGAGAGAGAGAGAGAGAGAGAGAGAGAGAGAGAGAGAGGCCTAGCTTTTAAAAGCTGCTTAGAGCATGTGCACAGGAGGTTGACATGACTACATCATATACAGATGACGGGGCTCACACATGCACTCAAGGGCTTAGCTGAGTCATATGTGGGTCACGCAGGGCCTTTTAACATCCCTGGGGCCTTTAGGCACTTCTGCCTGAGGGCGTCTCCACATAGGCATGGGCCTAGAACCGGGAAGTGTCAGCCTTATTGTGACACCCTCCCCCCACACCCTTCCCCCACATACACCCTCACCCACACACACTCACCCCACATACACACACACACACACTCACCCTACATACACACACACTCACCCCACATACACACACACACACTCATTCTACATACACACACACAC
>NC_022010.1:2146662-2174327 GCF_000317375.1 Microtus ochrogaster | reverse complement strand
ACACACTCACCCTACATACACACACACTCACCCTACATACACACACACATTCACCCCACATACACACACACACTCACCCTACATACACACACACACCCCACATACACACACACATTCACCCCACATACACACACACCCCCACATACACACTCACCCTACATAACACACACTCACACCACATACACACACACACACTCACACACACACTCACCCCACATACACACACACACACACACACACACACACACGCATGCACACCCTCTCTGTACTTTAAAGCCAGGCTTTCAACCCCAGGGATCCTTCCATTGCCTCCCTCTGGGGAGGAAGAAAGGCTCCCTGGCAAAGGTGAGAAGTCAAGGGAAGGTGGAAGGCTTGTTGTCTGCTGAGCAGGGACACACAGACAAAACTTAGAGAGTGGCCTGAGCCTGGATCCAGCCTTGCAACCCCTGAACTGTCCACTTGACCCTAGCTGAAGCCCCTGCAGTTCCTCACCCTGTGAAGCCAGGGAGACAAGGTTGGACTGAGTCCCTCTTCCCTGTCCAGGTCCTCAGCCTAGAGCACTTCCTGCATGCTACAAGCTTAAAGGGCTTAAAGCCACCCACGGGCTGAGAAGGGAGGAGAGTGGGGTGGGCTGGGGCCTGGGAGGCCCACGTGGTCAGCAGGGAGAGTTGAGCAAATGCCGCCCCTCCATTAGCCTTTCCACAGAGCTGGTTTAGAACTTTCTGGACCTCATAGGAGGTCAGCTGACCAGCCTCAACAAGGTAAATATTTCCTTTATTGTCCTTAGGTGATGAAAATCACTTTAGTCTCAAAGATAACGGCCACACCTGTGATTTACCCCAGATTGCACTGCTATTTGCTTTCCGTCCCCTTACCACATTCGCATTAGAAAGCTTCCGTTCTTGTCCCCAGTTGTGTGTGGGGCTGAAGCACAGAAAGGGAAAGGCTGGCTGTCTAGGCTACACAAGCAAGCTAGAAGCAGGTCCTGATGGAGCGGTATCTGCTGCCAAGGTGGGAACTCGCAGGGTGGGAGGACTTGAACTCAGGATCCTTACTCTGTAGAACACTGGGTGCTCGTCTGCCCAGATCCCATTCACTCCACCCAGCAGACTCAGGGTCGGTTTGCATTGTGTTCCCTCCTGAACCACAATTAAGAAAAATTTCTTTAGAAAGGGGTGGATTCACCGGCTCCCTGGGCTTGGGGATGGTTTCCCATCAGGAAGGTTCCAGAAAGTTGTAAAGTCCCCATGAGAAACAAACCCCGGGTCATTTGGGATGCGGTGAGTTCTCAGTCCCTGACTCTACAAACTGGTCTAAGCCAATCCAACTTTTATTGCCACCATGTGGGGTTTCCTGGTCCTCCCTGTTTTTCCTGGGTGTTGAGACTCTCATGCTGAGAGCCCTTTCTGTGGAGGAGAACCGTGATGTTCTCATGAACAGTGTCTTATGAAGAAGGAATTTGTTTCTACTTTGTCAGTAGGGGAAACCAAGGCTGAGAGCACCAATTGTTGTCTTTGAGTCTGGACCTGCCCATGTGAGAGCTGCCAACTTGCCCAAGACACAGTAGAATGCCGGGAAAGCTGGGGAGAGGTGTTCCCCGAAGATGGGAAGCCCCATGCTCTGTGATGCTAGTACTTGGCCACTTCCCTTCACCAGGTGCCACATCTGGGAAGTCATAAAAGCAGAGCTGTGGGTTGCTGTGTCCAAAACACCAAAGGCGAGTTTGATTTGGGCTCAGCGTTTCAGAGGGTTCAGTCCATGCCCACTGGTCTCATCAGTTTGTGCAGAACATGGTGGCAAACACGTGGCTGAGAAAAGTCAAACACATCACACTGTCCCAGGAAGCAGAAGACAGGCAGGAAGTGGGTGGGGGAAGCATACTCCAGAGAACCCACCTATGGTGACCTGCATCCTCCAGCCAGGCCCCAGTTCCCAGAGTTTCACAGCCTCCTGAGAGGACAGGCTTTAACAGTGGACTCTGGAAATTCCCAGTGGTTTCCAGCAGCAGATGCAGCCATGTGATCAAGAAGGACACCTGGTGCCTGGTGGTGGTAGTGCTCACAGAACAGTGTGCTAGGTACCAGATTTCTCTTATGACAAAAGCGCTGGCAGAAGAAGCTAGGGGGAGGAAGGAAGGAAGGGAGGGGCAGACTGACGGACAGAGGGACACGGGGAGGGACAGAAGGAAGGAGGAAGGGTTGGTTGTGGTTCACGGTTCCGGGACACAGTTCATCATGGTGGGGAGCAGGAGTGTGAGGCGGCTGGTCACATGGCGGCTGGTCACAAGGCGGCTGGTCACAAGGTGGCTGGTCACATGGCACCCAGGCAGGAAGCAGAGGGATGGGCGTTGATGCTCAGCTCACTTCCTCCTTTCTATTCAGTCTGGGACTCCAGCCCACATCCAGGGTGAGTCTCCTTCCTCAATAAACATCTCTGGAAACATCCCCCAGAGATGAGTCTCCCAGGTATCTCCAAATCCAACCAAAACGACAGTACGGATGAGCCTTCGCAGCGGCTCCAAAGATGGATACGGCAGAGACTGGCTGAGACCAGGGGACAGTTGGAGACAGGCAGGCACTAACACTGAAGTCTGGTGACCATAGATGAGGCCCCGGGTCTACCCAACCCCACTGTGGGGCTGTGGCCCGCAGCTGCTGCGCCTGCAAATGCAAACCTAGAACCACTCAACAGGTGTTCACTGCTGAGTACTGCTCACAGAAGCTATGGCCAGGCCTGCACCCAGGCTCTGGAGGTAGAAGGCAGAGGGAGAGACAAGGCTGGGCCACAGAGCTGTGTCTGGGGATCTGAGTGTCAACAGTCAGCAGCAATGACTGCAAGGCCCTGGATGCTGAGCCCCCGCCTGTGCTCATCCCATGGAGGCAGACAGCACAGCCGTGGTGTGCCTGAGGTCTCTCCACGCATGGCTCTTTCTATTGGACATCCTTAGGGAGTGGCCTCGGGAAGGTTTCCTCATCTGTAACGGGGGGGGGGGGTGACACAATCTGGCTGAGGACATTTGGAGTGACATTTGATCCATGGGGCGGGCACTCTCAGTGACTGTGGACAACGTTATCATCACCACCGTGGCAGTTAAGGTTTCTGGGCAGGGAGGACCCTCGGAGTTTAGAAGTCGGAGCAGGTTGAAGAGCAATCAGGGTTCCCTGACCTGTGGGAAGTCCAAGGACCGCCCACCTCCATCCAGGTTTAGTAGGTTGAGTTTGATCGGGGAAGGGGGAGAGAGATGGGAGGCGGGGGGGGGAGGCGGAGATCCTTAATTGAATAATAAAATTTAATAAAAAAAATAAAACAGAAAAAAAAAGAAGTCGGAGCAGGGCCGGGAGGCTCCAAGATTTATAGCTCACAAAATCTGTCAATTCTGCTTTTAATCAAAATCTACCTGCTGCTGGAATTAATTACTCTGAAAGTGTCCCCGTTATGAAGCATTGAAGGATCTGTGGTGGATCTGAGCATCCCAAAGTCACCGTATAAAATGTCTGGGTGGTGGGTGCTGAGTTCATGCACCCTCCCAGATCCAATTGAGAAGTCCTTGGTAACGCTGACTGCCGTTGGCAGTGAAGCCGAAAGCTGAGGTGATTAGTACAGTTATCTCTCTCAGGAGTTCCTAAGAGGATGGGGTGCTGAACCCAAGGGGGATACGGAGGCTTCTGGGTACCTGTTCCTCCAAAGACAGGAGCCAACCTGGGGGCAGAGTGGCAGGCCCAGGCCAGGCCTGGCTGTCCAAGGGCGGCTGTGGTGTAAAGGGTGTCTAGGAGATGTCAGGGAGACACTGAGCATCAGGGCCACAGAGAGTTTGTGCTGATCCCGGCTGGGATGTGGAGCCCTGCTGGGTTGACACCAGATCAGGGGCTGACACAAAGCACCAGTCAGAGATCAGAGTGCAAAGGGCACAGCAAGGGAGCAGTTGGGAGGGATGCAGCCATCAGGAGGCTACCACAGGACAGGACAGGGCCCATGACAGCAGCAGAGGGAAGAAGCAAATAAACCTAGTTCGTTTCTCTCTCTCTCTCTCTCTCTCTCTCTCTCTCTCTCTCTCTCTCTCTCTCTCTCTCTGTCAGTGTGCGTGTGTGTGTGTGTGCAAGGCTGCTCAGCTTAATAATGTAAGGGTCAGCTTTCCTATACAAAACATTTGGGGCCGCTTTACAGACGCCGCTGTCCCCTTTCGCCTCTTGCTGCAGCCATGGTCAACCCCACCGTGTTCTTCGACATCTCGGCCGATGGCGAGCCCTTGGGCCGCGTCTCCTTCGAGCTGTTTGCAGACAAAGTTCCAAAGACAGCAGAAAACTTTCGTGCTCTGAGCACTGGAGAGAAAGGATTTGGATATAAGGGTTCTTCCTTTCACAGGATTATTCCAGGATTCATGTGCCAGGGTGGTGACTTCACACGCCATAATGGCACTGGCGGCAGATCCATCTACGGAGAAAAATTTGAGGATGAGAACTTCATCCTGAAGCATACAGGTCCTGGCATCTTGTCCATGGCAAATGCTGGACCAAACACAAACGGTTCCCAGTTTTTTATCTGCACCACCAAGACTGAGTGGCTGGATGGCAAACACGTGGTCTTTGGGAAGGTGAAAGAAGGCATGAACATTGTGGAAGCCATGGAGCGTTTTGGGTCCAGGAATGGCAAGACCAGCAAGAAGATCACCATTTCCGACTGTGGACAACTCTGATTCTTTTGACTTGCGGGCTTCTTACCCACCAGACCATTCCTTCTGTAGGTCAGGAGAGCACCCCAGCCCCATCTGCTCGCAGTACCCTGTAATCTCTGCTCTCACTGAAGTCCTTTGGGTTCCATGTTTTCCTCATTCCCCTTCAAGTCTAGCTGGATTGCAGAGTTAAGTTTATGATTATGAATAAAAACTAAGTAAGGAAAAAAAAAAACATTTGGGAGACACATTTAAACACAACACAGCACAGAACATAACATATCTGGTAAGTCAAGTTGGCAAGAAGTTCTGCAAGGGCTCCCCAGAGACACAGGCCCAATAGAGAAAACACCACAAGTGTGTACACACACATACACACACACGACTGTGCACACATACATACACATGTGTTAGTAAATTGGCCCATGTGGTCATTTGTCAATTTAGGAAGGCAGAGGACAGGGTCAAGCTAGCCCGTTTATAACTCACTCCCACAGGACTACCCAGAGTCCCATGAGAACCACATTAATCCCTTCCAAGAGTGATACTCCCAGTGATGTAATCACCTCCCAGTGTAAGGTTTCACCATCTCTCACCATCACCATACAAAGGACCAAACTTCCAATCCAAAATCCTGGAAACAAGCCAGGTGGTACCACAACAAATGCCAGTGAACTAGATCTAGGGGTTCAGGGAGAAGGTTCCCACATTAGAGCTGAGGTAGGCAAGTGGATGAGGATCCCTGCATTAGTCAGCTTCACGGTAATAATGCTGCATAACAAACAACCCCAATTCAGGAACTTAGAACTTAGGAGTCTGAAGCCATCTAGAAGCTGGCTGACTTCAAAGGAAGAGACCTGGTTTAGACACCAGACTATTTCAAAAGTTCTCCAATGAATGTGTTTTCCTTTGACATGTGGAGGAGAAGTTAGTAAAATAGATAAGGCACTCTGGACAAAGGGAGAGAAATCAATAGTTGAAGAAGCTGTGGAGACACAGTTCTGAAGCAATTTGGAAAGCTTCGTTCCCACCGCCCTATAGCTAGAGGCACAGAGAGAGAGGCATCTGTGCCCATTTATCCCAGGCCCAGGCAATTTCAGCTTTCTGATTAGCTTTGTGTAGCCAGCAGGGACTTTATCGGGCAGATAGCTTGTCACGTTAAACACAGGACGAGCTTGTCACTGGTCAGGGAGCCAACTTGGTGGGAGAGATTGGCTTGCCTCCCCTAATCGATGCCAACCCCGCGATGCTGCGAATTTTAACTGCCACCGAGTTGGCCCCTGCTCCTCCATCACTGGCTTTGAACTGTGGGATCACTCCATCTGTCAGAAACCATTAGAAGCCCCGGCTGCTCATGGGGAGGCAGGGGGCGGAGGTCCTTCCAAGGACAAGCTGCACACATAGAAAGAGGTGTTGACAGCCACACTTGATGAGCATGGGGCATTGGACGAGCAGAGAAGAGTGACATCCGACAAGCTGTCCCCAGACGTGCTGTAGTGACACACCATGGGCCCTGAGCAGAAAGAGGGATAAACTCCCACCATGGCGGTGGCTGTGTGCAACATGGATAAAATTCATCAGGAAAGTGTAAGACTGCATGGCAGCTGAGGCAAAGTGCTCTGCAGAGAAACGGCATCTCACTTCACAGACAGCCAAGCTTCTTATTTCTCGGCTCGCTTGTCCTGCTGTCCCTGTGTCAGAGACCTGTCCCCTACAGGGCTGGCTGGCCCAGAGGACGGTAGCACCATATGTGTTGTTGGTTCAGCAGGAAGAAAACTTGGAAGTCATCTGAGACTCTGTCCCCTCACAGCCCCCACTCCCCCAAGTCTGATCCTCTTCCCGTGGGTTCCTCACACACAGGTGTGCACCCCCATCTCTCACCTGGCCACTTTCAGAGCCCCCTCCCTGATTCTGCTCCTCCTAGCTTTATCTCCTCATTGCTCTGTGAACAAAGACCAGAGTATTCTATCCTTTTTGCTATTCCCAGCACGATCTGGTGGCCTGCCTGCCTCTCACCACTACAAGAGCTGTTCCATGGCATGGAGCTAATGTTCCTACAGCTTCTCCAAGCTCACTTCATTGTGCTAACTCGAATAACACTTCTGCAGTGTGGCTGCCTGCATCCCCAACCACACCTCTGTGGCCAGATCGCGAGGCCTGAGCTGCCCCATCAGTGACCCTCAGCGGGTTGTGGTCCCTTCATTCATGTGTCTCTGAACTCTGTGGGTGAGTTCACTGGACACCCACTCATGTCCTCGCTAGCCTTTCTCTACCACAGCTGAAGTCCCAGCCTCCACTGTGGGGGAAGAATGGCCATGTGATGCGGTCTGTCCAATGAGACCTAAACTCTGATCAACACTGTGGGTGCAGATTTTCAGAGTACAGACTCCCCTTTGAGGCTCTTTTCCATTGAAGGTTCTCTGAAATCTAAAGACAGTGTAGACAAGCCTGTGATCACTGTCCAACAAATGCAAACAGAAGAACAAGACCAGGTGAGAACCCGGTCGGCTTCCGGACAGGCATCACGCACCTCTCCTTGCCACTGGGTTATTGTCCCGTTTCTGGAGGCAGAACTCAATCTTCAGCCATGCAAACTCCATCAAGGGACAGCCCGGGTCTGTTGTTTTAGTTTGGTTTGGTGTTTATCCCTGAGCATCCCAGGACAACATCTGACCTGTGGTTGTTTGCCTGAACAAACACTTGCTGTGCAAATGTCTGCAGGGAGAGCAGTGCTCCCTGTGGGAGGAGTGGGGAGTGTCTGCAGGGAGAGCAGTGCTCCCTGTAGGAGGAGTGTCTACAGGGAGAGCTATGCTCCCTGTTTGAGGAGTGTCTGCAGGGAGAGCTGTGCTCCTATAGCTCTGAGCACACTTCCTGCTGTGTGAACCTCTCTGAGCTGTGTTCCCTTAAACACAAAACCAGTTAAAATCACCACACTCTTGAGAGTCTAAAAATGTGCCCAGTAGCTAGAAATGTTCCACCTTAGAGAAGCTCTGTGATAGTCACTGGGGCATGAGTGACAGCTCTCCTGCCTGCCACCCCGACCCTGAGCGCCAAGAGGCACAAAGATGGGTGTTGAACACTGGAGCCGGGTTTGGCCAAGGCCTGGGTAGCAGGCTGCATCTTCCAGCTTAGTCCACAAAACGAGGTTTGTTCAAATGTAGGAAGAAATTGCAGGACCTCGAGAGATGTGGGCTGATTCTGCAGAAGGAATGGGACAAAGTTGTGTTCCTGGGATGGCCTGGAGTATAGCCAGCTTCCTAAGGGGAGGACCAAGGATGAGAAAATAAAAAAGAAGGGAAAAGTGGGGCCAGCAGATCCTGTATAAGCTGAAGGTGCATGCAAGCTAGTGCATTTATGAGTACAATGTCTTATATATAGGTTTCAGGGGGAAACGGGCCAGACTCAGCAGAAATATATCATAAATGGAACAAAGCCAGCAGGAAATTAATCAAACAACGTTGCACAAAGGAAACACGGGACATCTCCAGAGTGCCACAGACAGAGCAGATAGCGGCCTTGGGACTGATAACTCCAGTCTCTTCAGGGGGAAGACAGGTTCCCAGGAACTGAAACCTTAATTCTTTCAAGGCTCTGACCCCAGCCCAGACCAGACCTTGCCAAGTCGGCCCCCAACAAACCAGGCTGCAGGCCAAGGACCCCATTCGGCGGTGTATTGTGAGGTGGGGAGGAGGGGGGCAAAGGCAGTGGATGCTGGCGATAGCCAGGATGAGGAAGTGTGCTGCAGCTCCCGTCCCCAAGATCCCAAATGTGACAGATGTGCTTCTCCCAGTCAAACTGGGAGGTAAGTGAGTATCAGCACAGAGCTGGGCAGAGGGCACCCAGGGAGGTGACACACACCTGGCTCACAGGTTTGACTTATTCATCCAGTCCCTGCTTTGAGGGGACCAGACCAAAGGGTCTCTATCCATGAAGCTACAGCTGGGTTTTGAGGGTCATTAGAGTCCAATAAGGTCATCAGGATAGGGCTCTTTGACAACCAGGGTGACATTACAGGAACAGAGATACTGACCAGAGGGGCCTTGTGTGCATCTCACCTCCTAATGTGAACACTCTGCTCTCCTCTCTCTGGACTGTGGGCCAAGAGGCCATCACCAGTCATGGGGCCTTCACAGGAACTGAAGCAAACCAGGCTTCTTTTCTTTACAGTTTGCCCAGTTTGGGAAATGGTGTCATTGGCAAGAGAGAACATTCCAGTACACCTTACCAGGTCAGCTTTCACCACCTCAGCTTTCCTGTAGGATAGCAAAAATGACGCCATGTCATTTGAGCCAAGTGATCTCCCATTGTCTCTGACAGTGACCCCCAGAGCCCAGGGAATGGGGGACCATCCTGAGATCAGAGGCATGAAGCAAACTCCCTGGGTCTCACAGCCACCAAATAGCAGAACTAGTGGAGGAACCCGAGGCCATGATCTGCTTCTCTGATAGAGTCTCCGTTCCAGGCCAATGAAGCCACATGTTTAAGTGTCTTAAATGTTTAAGATATTTGGGGGTGTTGGTGACTACAGAAGCTATATCCACTAACTCTGCTGTGTCTTTGGGTACTGAGAATCAAATCTAGGGCCCCACAAATTCTAGGTGAGCACTTTGCTCCTGAGTCCCTGGCCCTCTTAGTCCTTTTAAGACAGTGTCTCATTAAGCTGCCCCCAGTCAGGCCTTGAACTTATGACCCTCCTGCCTCAGCATTCCCAGTAGTTGGGATTATGATTCTGCAAATCGAGACCTGCTTCATGCCTAGTATCTTGACCCTGGCGATAGTTCCGTAAGTGTGTGCATGTCAGACCTTACCATCTCATGTTCTTTACTTGTGCGTTGACCATGAACAAATGTTGTGGACAACATACGTGTATATACATCAATGATTCTGTAATTATGTGTTGATAGAAAAACAAAGTTATAGCTAAATCAACCAAAATACCACAGTAGCTTGCACAGAGCTGTGACTTCAGCCAGATCCACAGTGGAGAGTTTGAGGGGCGGCTCCTAGCCGCCTTTATCCTCTACCCTTAGCCCATACCCTGTATGGCCCTTAGCCACAGCTGAACCTCAGGATCACATGGAAGATTTAAAAAACTTAAATCCTAGGCCTCGTCCCACATCTGTGAAGACGTCTGTCTGGCAATCAGTCTCAGGCTGGAAGGTTACTTTTGATGCCTCTCAGGAGCTGCAGACATATGGTGTGTGTGTCCATGTGCACGCGTGTGTGTGTGTGTGCTTGCGTGTGTGTGTGCGCATGTGTGTGCACGTGTGTGTGCGTGCGTGCGTGTGCGTGCATGTGTGCGTGCGTGTGTGTGTGTGTGTGTGTGTGTGTGTGTGTGTGTGTGTGTGTTGAGCCTGCACTGAGCCAGAGGTGCTAATCCTTGCCCACTGGAGTTCTAAAGAGCCAAGTGCAGGTGTTAAGCAGGATCCCATTCTGCTCATGAAGGCAAGATTTCCAGAAGGCATATGAGGTCTCAAAGCTTGTTCACACCCTCTGTGTCTTAGAACACATCAACGCCCACAGCATGACACAGGGCACAGGCACAAACGCCTCCACTGCTGTGAGGACCCCTGTCATGGTGAACTCATGGCACCAGGACCCTTGAGCAAGCTGTCATCCAGCACAAAGTCAAAGGTGAGAGAGACAAGCAGATCTTGGTGGCCTATAAAAGCCAGCATCAGAGCCGATTGCTCCGCGAACTTGGAGAGTTCATCTTTACAGTGGGGAAAGTGGGCCTGGAGGAAGGTAGCCATTTGGGTCCTGGGTGAGGGGGGAGACAAGAAAGTATTCTGACTTTACAGGTTCCCATGTGCCCTGCAAGTGGGTCGGTCAACCAGGAAGTATTTCCTGAGCACTAAGTTCTGGTCAGAGGGCTAAGCGCTAGGATCACATCCATGGCAGAGGGATTCTGATGGAGATTAGAAGAGATTAGCTCTTTTGTTTGTTCTTTGTTCCTTGGTGGGGATGGAAGCCAGGGTCTTGTTCATGCCAGACAAGCCAGGAACCACTACATTGTACCCTTGCACATGAGGGTCTCAGACTCTCCCCAACATGTCAGCCAGCACGGCCCACACTCACACCAAGTGGCCCCACCTTGCTCCACGGCGAGTTAATCTCACATCAGAATGCAAACACAAATACTCCACTCAGGCTTGCAGACTCTTTTGTTCCTTAATAGACTTTCGCAAGGCTCCCTCTCACTGAATCAGCCCCCATGTCACATTGCTCTCTCTTTAGAGGTGTAGTGTCCCTCGGCATGTTGTGAGAATGCCAAGACACTGTCTGGGGCTCTCTGGTGGCCCAGCCTGGTCGTGCAGATGAGTGGTAGAAGGAGTGTTTATGATGAACCAGGGTCTCAGGGGCTCCTGACTGAGCTCCTCAGGGGCTCCTCTCCATTCCCGTTCCTCACCCACAAGGAAGAAACAATAGCAGGCCCTATGATTGCCATCACTGCAATATAACTTTATATACAAGAACTTGGAGGTCAGAGAAGTCAAGCACCCAGACTGAGGCCACACAGTCCATGACTTCCCAGGTTTGGAGAGAATGCGTCTATGATGCAATTTTTCCTTCATTCACATCCACAGTCAGAAATCAGGGACACTCTGAGAAAGACATCTAGAGGGGGTATCACCATAGTGCACACTCAGAAGAACTAAGATCCCTATGACATCATTCAGCAGTAGAATCTCAAGGAACCAACACTGTCGCTGTGGTTTGCCTTTTTCAAGATGACGTCATGAGGCCCATAAATGTTTATCAAGCCCTTAGTGCATACAAGTCGATGATGCAAAGACTTAAACCACAGGTAGGACCTCAGCTACAGGACTGGTGTGACTGGAAGCCACTCTGGGGACTCATGGCTCCTTGGGAAGGAAAAGGGGCCAGATATAGAGGTGGCTGTCCCTTGCAGGGGTGGGGCCAGATATAGAGGTGGCTGTCCCTGGCAGGGGTGGGGCCAGATATAGAGGTGGCTGTCCCTTGCAGGGGTGGGGCCAGATATAGAGGTGGCTGTCCAGGGCAGAGGTGGGGCCAGGCACCATGAGGCCTTCAAACTGTTCCTGATGAGAAGAGACCAAATATTCCTTAGGAGAAACCAACTTTTCATAAGTTGATGTGAACACCTCACTGGGGCAATGTGGGATGCCAGGATGTTCTGGGCACCAAGCTCAGGATCAGGGCTGCTATAAGGGGTATAGAAAGAAAACCAAACACCCTGTTCTCTGTGGGTCACCACGAAGTATCCCTCCCTCTATCTATTCACACCCTGTTCTCTGTGGGTCACCACGAAGTATCCCTCCCTCTATCTACTCACTTCTGATTCTCCCTCTGTGACCTCCACCTGGTCCTCAGCCCCCCCTCTCTCTCTCTCCTTTCTCCCTACCCTCACTGGCACCTTGACATGTAACTGCACCCTTGTGCATCTGAGGCTGAAGTAGCCTTACATTGGCAAAGTGGAGTTCTCAGTTCCCATCTTTTATGTCCTAATCCAGTTGCACCACTTACTAGGGGAGTGATCTGCCCCCTCTGAGACTCCATTTGTCGTTCTGCAGATTGCAGATGGAACCCTACAGTGATTGCCATGTGGGGATCCCGACAGTGTCTCCTTCGTGCCACCCAACCAAATGCACGTGGTTACAACGTGGACTGGACTCATTCCAAGACAGCTCTATAGATCTATCTCTGCCATCGCATGAGTACATTGATGGTTCCCGGCCTTTGGATGCTGCTCTCTCTACCCCTCTCTGATCCAGAGGCCACAGCTCACCCACTTCCTGGCACTATTTACCAGTCTGCATCTTCAAGAAGGCCTCTCTCTGCTCTGGCTTCCTGCACACCCCACACACAGTGATGACAAACGTACTCTTCCGTGGAAAGGCATGTCCCTCCTGCTCTGTTCAGCTGTCACTCATGAGGAAGCTGTCCCAGCTCCCTACACAAGCCTCCGCATGAGCAAATGCTGTCGTTCCTCTTAGGAAAGTGGAATTTCTGGTAGCTGTAAGTTTGTGTTATAACTGTTTTCTGAAGTAGTTGTGACATTTGACATGGTCCTCCGGTCTGTAGAAGAGCCCCAACTGGAGGTGTCCTGATGGCCCTTAGTATATTCTGACCCCCCTTTCTCCTCTTCAGAAATGGGTCACGGCCAGGCAAGTGCTCTGTCACCCAGAGACACCCCAGCCTTACCCTGCCACTACCTTGCGTACCCTCAGTGACTAGGGCTGTGGGTCCCAGTCTGTGATCTTCCTGCCATACCGTCTTTTGGGTACACCATCTCTCTTGAACACTGTGTCCCTCTGGGAGGTGCCTGGTGTTCTTGGCTTATCAGACCAGATGGGCAGACAGCTCCTCTCGGGCCAGGCTTGGCTTTTTGTCTTCATGCAACTATTTCTGCTTTGATGTTTAGTCTTGTTCCTTCGCTGGGGGTTTTTCTGCTCCCTGGGAATGTCCTGTACATGGTATTCACCAGGTGACAGGTGTCACCAGGGTCTTATGAAGGAGAGGATGGGGCAGAAAGCACAGCATGGCATCCAGTGCCTTGGCCCTCTCTATGGAGCCCTAAGTCCTCAGTTTCCTCTTGTGAGGCGAGCCTCCTCAGTTGCTTGGTCCCTGAGGCCCTTCCCTTGCATGGACAAGTGTTAACACCTTCAGAGGTTGAAAGCAAACATGTGGGAAGGCATCTAAGTGCATGAAGCTCGGCACCTCAGAAGCAGGACACCCTCCCCCTTCACTTCCCCCAACACACCCCTATGAGGACCTTTGGAGCAGGAGTGACCATTGAGATTTTCTTGTTGGCCTTTGGAGGAGGCCTGTAAGGATTGTGCAGTCCCTCACCTTAAAGCCCCCATGTTCCCTGGGGTTCTGTGGGTACAGGCTAGGGTTCAGAAGCAAGGATTTTGAAAAGGCTAGTGTTAGAACCCAGGTCCATGTGATGTCAAGCCAAAGCCCACCCTCCACCAAGCTGGACTATGGAGGAGGGAAAATAACAGGGATCGCACACAGGGACTCAAGCCAAAGAAATGTTCCCTCTCAAAGACGCTGCGCCTTCCCTCTGAGCGGCAGAAGATGAGAATAGAGAGTGCTAGAATCAGTGTGTGTGTGTGTGTGTGTGTGTGTGTGTGTGTGTGTCAAGGGGGGGTCTTCTCCTTTCTGATTTGTAACCTGCTCAGTTGACGTGGTCCTTGGGAGGGTCTCTTGTTCTCTAACTTGGCAGTAAAGACACTGGTGAAGCCCTGGCAGCCCAAGACAGTGTTCTTCCTCCATGGGAGGCTACTGGATGAGGGAAAGTTCTCAAAAGCAGGGTACTGCAGAAAGTGGCAATGCCTATGTGTCACCTCATGGGATGATGTCGCCCCTGGGCAGGTGGGCCTGGGGCATATAAAAAAGGTAGCTGAACAAGCCGAGAAGAGCAAGCCAGTGTGCAGCACCCCTCCATGGTCTCTGCTTCAGTTCCTACCCCTAGGTTCCTGCCCTGGCTTCCCCAGATGATGGACTGTGACTTGTGACCCAAATAAACCATTTCCTCCCCAAGTCTCTTTGGGTCATGTTTTATCACAGCAACAGAATCGAGACTGGGACAGCTAACCTGGCCACAGCACCACAGCCCTGTCTGTCCCTGGGACACAAGGACAGGAACACGGGACATAAATGCCACTGAGAAGAGTCAGCATACTGTTCCCAGGACCACAGGAGAGCCTCAACAAGAGACAGAAACAGGAGCAGGCTAACTGAGAGCACAGCTGTGGACACAGAGTGTCTGAGAAGCTCCACAAGCCATCATGTTCGCATCCGGGGAAGAAGACCCAGGTCATCAGTGGCCCTCTTCACATGGGGGGGCTCAGCTCTCCCCTCCAGGAGGATCTGCTCTCCACCTTGGACCAATAGGTCCTCAATTCTTCTATGCCGCATCCACAAAAATCTCCATCTGTTTATCACCTTCCTACTCCCAGAGGTCCCTGCAGCTGGAGTAGGAAAGCTATAGCATCTTCATTCTCCACATCACTAAACACGCCTGGCATTCATGTGTAAATCAGGCTGGGGCAGAGTATATGGCGCCTCTCGCAGGAGCCGGACCTGCCAATCTTTTCAGTCTCCCAGATGGAGCCCGTGGACAGTGGAGGACTTGGGTGCTCATCTGTCCATGTACTTGGATGACCTGTGACTGTGGGAATGGCTCACGCAGCTGCCCTGTCCTAAACAGATTTCCCCACATAACTTTTTAGTTCCCTTGTGCAGGAGTCTGGAAGACTGGCCAAGGGAGGTAAGTGCAGTTGATGTGAAGAGTTCAGGAAGGATACTTTGTTAAAGTCGATGAACTTAATTAGTGTCTTTGTTAGGGTTGCTGTTGCTGTGATGAAACACCATGACCAAAGAAACTTGGGGAGGAAAGGGTTTATTCAGCTTACACTTCCATACCACAGTTCATCATCAAAGGAAGTCAGGGCAGGAACCCAAGTAGGGAAGGATCCAAGAGGCAGGCGCTAATGCAGAGGTCATGGGGGGGAACTGCTTACTGGATTGCTCCTCATGGCTTGTTCGGCCTGCTTTCTTATAAAATTCAGGACTACTAGCTCAGGAATGGGTACCACCCACAATGGGCTGGGCCCTCAACCATCAATCACTGATCAAGAAAAAGCCCTACAGGCTTCCCTACAGGCCAGCCTTAGAGAGGCATTTTCTCAATTGAGGTTTCCTCCTTTCAGATAACTCAAGTTTGTAGGTCAAGCTAACACAATTAGTATGGATTGTGACATTTATTTTCAAATGTTCCTCAAAAGCAGCAGTTGAAGAGCAACACATCAGTGGTGACCTTGACCCCCACCAATCTGTAGTCACTGTAGCAAAATGCCTGACAAGAAAAACTTCAAGAAGGAAGGTTTATCTGGGCTCATGGCTACATTGAAGCCTCAGTCATTTTCTGTCACTGTGATAAGACACCATGACAAGAGCAACTTAGAGAAGAAAGTTTATTTTGGCTATGACTCCAGAGGGTTAGAGGCCACTACGGCAGGGATGGAGCAGCAGCAGAAGCACAAGGCTGGCTGGTCCCACTGCATCTGCATGGGAAGAAGAACCAACAAGCAGGAAGTGGGGCAAGGATGCAAACTCCCTAAGACCAGCCATGATGCACTTCCCCCAGCAAGCCTCCACAATCTCACCCAGCAGCGCCACTGGTTGGGGAAAGTCACATTCAAACACTCCCAGAAGGGCTTAACTCCATTCCCTGTTGGAAAGAGCAATGAACACTGGGGGGGGGGGGAGGCTCTGCTCACTTTCTCCTTTTTATTCAGTCCAGGACCCCCAAGGGAAGATGCTGCCCACATTTAGGATGGATCTTCCCACCTTGATTAACCCAGTTTAGAAACTCCCTCAAAGATATGCCCAGAGATTCATTCCCATGGTGATTTTAGATCTTGTCAAGTTGGTGGTGGTAACCATCACATCCACCCTAAGGGGCTGAGAAAGGCCAGGGTTTAGAATCATCCTGCAAAGGCTGTCAGCCATGACTGGCAGCTGAAAGAACCAGGAAACTTAGCTGTGACTTCCTCTCCATGTGTGGTTTCCTCTCTGTGCGTGCATGCATGTGTGTGTGCCTATGCATGCACACGTGTGAATATATGCATATGTGTATATGTGTGTGTGCCTGTGTGCGCACGCACACACATGTGTTTTTGTGCCTATTGAGGAGTTGGGTGTCTTCTTCAATTGCTTCTCTACCTAACTTGGAGGTAGAATCTTTCACTGGAGCAGGAACTCACTATTTCTCCAGATTAGCCAACAAGCCGCAAGGATTCTCCCTCCAGCCCAGGGTTGGGGCTATAGATCCATGTAGCCATGCAGCTACTACGTAAGTACTGGGGATCCGAGCTCAGTTCTCACGTTTGCTTAGCAAGCACCTTACCCCTGGGCTGTCTCGGCCCCCTCATCTCCTTTCCCATGTGTTTCCACATCTCTCACAGAGGACAGGGGTGGGCATCACACTCTAACAAATGCAAAACTCCTGTGTGTTTGCAGGAAGGAGGGTTGGGGCCTTTGTTCAGTAGCAGAGTGGCTGCCTAGTGTGAGCAAGACCCTGGGTTTGCATAGCTAATGCTGCAAAGAAACTAAATAAATAATTTAAAATGTTTGCAGGAAAGAGTGCAAAGTCAGAGGACACAGCCACTGTGGAGGTGGGGAAACCAGGATGAGCCTCTAGCGCTCTCTGCATCCTAGAATAGTGACGGTACCTCCAGGCAGAGCTGGGGAAGATGAGGCAGGCACAACTGTGCAGTGGGTACGCAAAACCAACACTGCAGAAATCACTCTTAATAATTAGGGAAAGCACAGGAGTGGCTGCTCATTATTATACCATACAACATCAAACACAAAATCATCTCCGGGCTGAGGAAGTACAGGGAGGATGGGGACCACCATAAAGGACCCTCCATGGTGGCCTTGCCCCACTCCACCTGGCCCTAGACCTCCGGGGGCCCACAACCATAGAAAAGAGCATCTGCAGGTTTGGTTTTTTTCCTGATCATCAGAGTATAGGCATGCCATTTCACAAACTGACTGCTTGAGTGTGCACCTAGTTACAGCTGGCTGCCTCCAATGATTGGTTGAGGGGCAAGTTCCCGTTTGTCCCCAATCCATCTGCAAGCTGAAAAGTGTCTAGAATATTCATTTCCAAGCACTAGACCCAAAGCCTAGGAGGGCTCCTGATGGGGGAGCTGCTGGGTCCTGGAAGGCCTTAGAAAAGATAGAGGGCGCTGGAACAAAAGCTGTCCTTGAGGCCACGAGATTTATTTAATGCCAAGTATAGACAGACAGGCAACAGCATGGCAGGGTCTCTGGGGAGAGAAATCACAGCCCACGTGACCGAGGTAAGGTCTCTTAGACCATTCTAAGGACAAGGAGGTTTCACAGCATAAGCCTGAAGCCAGGTTCTCCATCCTAGGCCGGAAGCAGGGGATAGGTGGGGAGCAGAAGGTGTGATGCCAACGCCGTCTTTGATGTAAACTCACTTCCCCAGATGAGGGCCTGTCCTAGGGAGTATGCTATCTGGGGCCTCACAGCCAGTGTCTCATGGTGGGGTGTCTGTGCTAGGATTCTGTCTGGCCTGAACTTAACACAGGTCTTACGCATGCTGTTCGGTCTCTGTGAGTTCGTACATGCATCAGCCTTGTTGTGTCTGGAAAATGCCATTCCCTTGGAGTCATGCCCCACCTCTGTCTCTCACGAGCTTGTGCCTCCTTGTTGCATGGATCCCTGAGTCGTGGGGACCGGGGGGGGGGTCTGATGAAGGCATCTCGTTTAGGACTGAGCACTCCAAAGTCTCTCAGCCTCTGCACACTGTACGTCTGTGGGCCTCTATCTGAATTACCATCCATCCCTAGAAGCTTCTCTGGTGAGGCTGCGCGAGGCACTGATGTAGTATAGCAATATCCGTAGGAGTCATTTTATTGCTTTGCTCCTTTAGCAAAATTACGGCAGTCGGTTTTCCCATAGGCTTATGACATACCCAGTCTCAGGTCTGATATGTGTTCATCCGTGTTCATCGCTGCTCTAGTCATAGCAGCCAGAAATCGGAAACAGCCCAGGTGTCCATCACTTGATGAACGGATAAGGAAAATGTGGTACATTTACACAATAGGATATAATTCAGTTAAGAAAAAATGAAATTTTGAAATTCACAGGTAAATGGGAAAAATCATCCTGAGTGAGGTAACCAAGACCCAAAAAGGCAGAGATTGTATGTTTTCTCTTATGTGTGGGTGTTAGCTTTAAGCTTTGTATATGTGTGTTCCATTTCCACAGAGGTTAGGTAGCTAGTAACTGAGGAGAAAAAGGAGAGAGTATCCCGAGGAAGAGGAAATAGAACACAGTGTTATGAAGAGAATAGAGGGGAAACTAGAACAGGAAGATTGAATACAGAGCGGGGTAGGGGAAAAGCATAACGAAGAGACTCTGAGGAGGGACAGCTAACACTCAAGGCCTCTTGAAAAGCCGTATGGGAACCTGCTTCTGTAAAAACTCCTTTAAAAGCAAATGTATGTGAAAGGAACGTAAATAGAGACACCATATAATGGAGGAGACCTGCCGCAGTTAAACATCTTCTGCCACCAAGTAAAACCTCGGTGCTGGGAATGAGTATCAATGACCAAAGAGATCCATGGACTGTCCCCAGACATTTCCGGTTGTTGCCAATGTTACTGGTAACCCTCCACAACCTGACAGAAAGACCCTATTGCTGAACATACCACATACTTATGTCATGAAGTGTGGGGAAGCTAAACAGGCGCCCCACTAGAAGCTTCACCCCTCCTGACTAGTGTTCACAGAGCTGAATGAACTACACACACTGTGACGTACAAAGGCAATCACCAGTCTCATCCAGCTACCTGCCCGATATGCCCACTGGTGCAATAGTGGCACAAATCTTATGGGAGTAACCAAGTACTCTGCTTGCACTTAAGGCCCACTGTGTGGAATGGAATCCCCACAGAACTCTGTTAAGGAGCCAAAAACCCATATCTTTAGGGAGGAGGCAGGAAAGCCGTACCCCTGCCTGAGACCCTGGAAAGGAGGTCCCAGATACAGGGGCTAGAACAGGAGCTGGCTGGAGGAAATAGAAAGTTGTGGCATATACCTTGTGCTTTGATGTCAAGGTCTTGCTTCTTATAGCACAAAACACAGCTTCTGATAGTTTCAGCATGTGTGTATGTGTGGTGTGTGTGTGTGTGAATGTGTGCGTTATGTGCACATGTATGTGTGTGCACATGTGTGCCTGTGAATGTAGATGCCAAAGACTGACGTGTGTATGATGCGTGTTACAGTACATGTATGTAGCTATCAGAGGACAGCTTGCAGGAGTTAGTTCTCTCCTTTGCCTTCCACCACGGGGGTTCCAGTGATCAAACTCAAGCTTGGTGAAGCACCTTCGCTGGCTCAGCTTTCTTTCTGGCCCCTCTACACGTTTTGAGACAGGGTCCATCACTGAACCACTGAGATTAAGCTAGCTAACCCATGAGCTCCAGGGGCCTGAGTCTCTTCCTCCCCTGCACAGACACATGCTGCTGTGGTGGTGTTTACGTGGATGCTGAGAATCCCATCTCATATCTTCGTGCTTCCATGACAGGTACTATCACAACATCTGTCTCTCAGCCCCAGGCTGATATTGCATATGCTTCTGCTGTGAGCACACTGGGCAGAGAGCTCAGGAGGGGACACACACTGGGCCTGGAAGGAGCTAAAATAAGCATTCCATCTGGAAGACACAGAGATTTGGAGAGGTATCCATGAAGGTGTCTGTGTGACGAGGCAACATCCACTCAGCTTTTCCTTCTGTCCTGTCTAAACTGTTAGCGTTAGGATGAGCTGGAACCCATCCTTCTAAGATGCAGACTTGGAACAAGGCTCGGCTCCTGCTTCCTAAGACACAGCAGTGTGCCGCATAAGAAAAGGAGGTAAAGATTGCACCAGCCACCACAGAGCTGCCTCCAGAGTCCCAGCACAGCCATGCCCCCGCCCGCACCATTGCCAGGCTATGACCGAGAGCCAGCCTTCCCAATGAGAGTCCTCTGAGTTTTTACGGTAGCTTGATGAGACTGGTCCTGCTTTTCTCTTCAGTTTGCAGGTGGTAAGAGGCACAGGGAGGGTGGGATGTTTGGTTGAGGGTCACATCAAACCAGGTCCCTCTGACCAGAACCCCCACTAGTGACCACTGTGCTGCTGTACCCCTCCCTCCAAAGAACTGCAGCTAATTTTCCTAGGCAGGGATTCTACAAAGAAGAGCCCCACCCCCAGGTCGGGGTTGGAGAGTGCTCAACAGCGACTTTAATTCCTCACTCCAAGATCAGGCCTCTGGGTTTGCACGGTCTGTCAGGAAGCACGTGCTGGTTGACCAGCGGGCTCTCTGGAAGCCTTGGAAGGACAAGTTTCTTCCCCTTTGGTGGTGTCATTTGTGAAGATCTTTTCTTCAGTTAATTGCATGCAGAGGGATCCAAAAACTAAAAAGCCATTGTCAAGGTGCAGGGAGTGGGCTCAGGATTGAGGCTGGTAGAGTGAGATTTAAACCCAAACTCAATCCTGAAGACTTTAGGAGTCAAGCCCTTTCCCCTGACAGCGGAACCCCCATAAGGACTAACTCAAGACTGCTCAGCAACCTCGCCCTGACCCTGGTCTTGACTCTTCCAGCCCCTCTGCTGCTTCCTCCTCTCATCCAAGGGGCCGCTGGTCCCCCCAGAGGCTGAGCGACTCAGTTTGGTCTTCTTTATGTCCCTGGTGTTTGTGGGTGCTGGAGAGCAAGGCAGGAAGGCTATCTCCATGGGACGCGCCGTGGTGTCTTGCAAGCACGAAAGGTGCCCTCCAGACCCCCTCCCCCTGCTCATGGATCTCCTACATTATACACTCTGTCCCCCTTTCCTATTTTCGTCTCCTTTTTGCACACACCCTTGCTGCAAGAGATGTCCCATTGCCCAGGTGCCTCCCTCATCCATGTGACACGAGGACAGATGGATTAGCTGGTCCCACAGAATCCTGGGGAGGTGACACTGAGTCAGCCCGCTGCCTGTGATGTGTGCAGATGTGGTATGGATGTGGCACTTCACGTCCTCTCCAAATGGACAAGGCAACAGCGTCCGCCTTACTGTTTCAGGGACCCGGATGGTGGCTACTTTAAGGTGGCCTCTTCGTTTATGCCTAACAGACAGTAGACATTTAATTCAAGGTGTGTTGACTGGGGTTGTTGGAGCAACGGCTGGCTTTGTGGAGCTCCTACTGCACTGTAGGCTTCAGGTGACTGTGCAGCATTAATCAGGCCTTTGCTGTGTACTAGACACTGTTTTAGGCCCTTGAAGTTCACTGAAAGAAAATTAGAGATCTGTGCTCTTGTGTGGCTTGCATTCTGATGAGGGTGAGCAAATGGGGTAGCTGATCATCAGGAATTATGAGGCAGAGGCTGGAGGGCACTGAGGGATGGCTCAGTAGGCAAAGTGCTTGCTTTGCAAGCTTGAAGATCTGAGTTCAGATCCCAGCCCCCACATAAAAGCCAAACATGTAGCACATGTCTGTAAGGCCAGCATCCATGACCAGACATGGAGACAAGGTTCCAGGTACACAATGACAGTCAGTCTGACCAAAACTGTGAGTTCCAGGCTCAGTGAGAAACTGTCTCAAAAAACAAGGTGAGGGGTGATAGAGGATAGGTGATTCTGAAGGTTGACCTCTGCCCTCTGCACACACACCATGGTGTGCACATGCACATGTGAATATACACACATGCATGAATATATGCAAACACACACAAGCACACACATTTATGAGCATACACACACCACATGCACACAAGCATGAACATATGCAAACACAGACGTGCACACACACACGTGCACAGCAGGTGGCAGGGGCTTTGGGGAAGGGTGGCACTTGTTATGCAAGGGAATGTGCAGAGCGTCTTCAAAGGTTCCTGAGGAAGGCGTTTGACCTCCAGACCCACTAACCTGCAGTGTGAAGGTCTTTTCCTGAGGCAGAGAGAAGAGAGGCACCTGTGGCAACTGTCGACACACACCCATGACGGAGTAAGCTCTGTGGATATTTACATACAGCATCCAGGCCGGGAAATGTAGTAATATGAGTGGCGGGGCTGCGTCCCCAGCACCCCGGCCGCCTGGCTAGCTTATGCCTCAAAATAATTACATGGACACTGTATTCTTTTAAACACTGCTTCGCCCATTTCTATCTAGCCTCTTCTCGGCTAACTCTCGCACCTGGACTAGCCCATTTCTAGTGTAGCCCACGAGGTGGCTTACCAGGGAGATTCTAGCCTATGTCCATCCTGGGTCGGAGCTTCATCGTGTGTGCCTCAGAGAGCAGAGCTCTCGCGTCTGCCCTGGAGATGGGAGCATGGTGTCTCTGAGCTCACTTCCTCTTCCTCCCAGCATTCTATTCTGTTTACTCCTCCCACCTATGTTTTAACCTATGAGGGCCAGCCAAGCAGTTTCTTTATTATTTAACCAATGAAATCAAAAGATTGATATATGACACTCCCACATCAGGGAAAGTTCGTGACATGCACTGGGTAATGTCCCACTCAGTTGATGGTGCTTGAGACACCCTGGCCATCAGAATCCCAGGCACAACGTAAGCTCCTGAGATAAGGCACGCGGGGGATGGGTGCTACACAGCCAGGTTCCAGATGTCCCTCCAGGAACCCCACAGACCTTGCCTTTTGCCCTCCGAGGGGCACGGTATGGAGCAGACAAAAGAGAGAGTGTCAGCTTTGGCGCAGAGCGCCTCTGTTGCAAAGTCTGCACACACCTGCTGAACCGAGCTCCAACATTAAACCACCCAGTGAAGCTCATTGTTGCTGCCTTCGATACATGGCAATTACACAGTGTATTTTTGCTCATTAGCAGCAAATTGACATGGACGCCATCCTGCTTTGTAAATCACCACCACGCTCACTGCACCTGTTTGGAAAGGAGGCAGAGGGAAAAATAAAATCCGCCATCACCATTTCCAGATATTTTAAAGACAAACAAACTCTTCTAGCATTCCCTCAAGAATTCCTCTGGGCTCTAGGGCTTCTGTCAGCTTTTCAGGACCACTCTTCCTTGTGCTGCAGGTCGCTGGACTGCCTTCAGTGACACGAGGAGCAAGGAAGACACAGAGATGACATGGCATTCCTGGACAGTTACAAGGGAGATGTCACAACTGCCTATGGGGTGAGGGGTGTGGTAGTATTGATGGAACTACAGTCCCCAAGAGGCTCATGGACAGCTGACTTCTTTAGTGACATGGTGGGGTACAGATGTCCCAGGGGAACCCCCAAAGCTCAGAGACAGACAGTCACTTGGCCAAACCACACAGCTCACGTCTCAAGCCTGTGTCAGACTGGATGCTAGGATCATGGTGCCTGATACCCCGACTTCCCTCTCAGTACAGCTGTGCCCCGAACACTGAATACTGCCACAGCAGGGTTAGGGTCTAACCATCTTCTGAAACAGTCACATGCACGGGTGTGGGGATGGGACTTGAACATATCACTTTAGGGGCAACGGTGTGAGCTGCTGTGAGGAGGGGGAAATAGAGTAAATATTATACTTCGTCAGAGGGTCAGGTGGGGCTGAGGAGGATTTCAGGTGGTGAACAGACAGACAAGCCTTCTCTGAGGAAGTGACATTTGAGAAACAGCTGGATGAAGGAAGACAAAGCCCATGCAGGCAGCTGGGGATAAAAACATTTACTCTGTAAGGTGAGCAGGCTCAAAGGCCCTGAAGCATAGCCACACTTGGATTTTGAGTTCAGGAATGCTCTTGCCGCACTTAGTGCTGTCTGAGGGTCTTTCTGATCCATGCATGGAGAATGGGCCGTGAAGAAGATGGGCGGGTAAAAGGAAGAGAACGTTGAGGGGGGGGCATGACAACTCTTGGTCTGGCAAGTTGATTTAGTCAACGGGAATCTCAGAGAAGAAAATCCAGCATGTGAGGATGACTTGAGGTATGCATATGTGTGCGTGTGTGTGAGAATGTGCGAGTGTGCATGCACGTGTGTTGATGCTGTGAACTTTGCTATATATATGTTGAGTCAGGTGGATAAGTCTTAGATATTCTGAAAGAAAATTCCAGCAACCCTTGGTCAGCAAGGGTGAGCCTTAGTCGTCTTCTGAGTTCCTGTGGTGGGAAGGGAGAAACAAGCTCTGCTTAGCAATGTCTGAAGTAGTGAGGAAGGATGTTCTTCACAGGCAGAACCCTGTGAGTTCTAGAAGACAGGGGCATTAGTGTTTAGTTTTTATTCTGTGTATATGAGTTTGTCTATGTGATGTATTGCACCATGTGTGTGCAGAAACCTGAGAGACCAGCAGAGGGCACCAGAACTCTTGGAACTGGAGTGACAGGTGGTTTTGAGCACATGAGTGCTAGGAACTGAACCCAGGTCTTCTGCAACAGCAGTAAATTCTCTTAATTGCTGTACTCCAACCCCTGGAGGCATCATTTCTAGGAAGGAAGTGGGGTCAGAGCTAAGGCTTTGTGGCCTCTGGCAGTGACAGAGTGATGATCTTGCCTGTCTCTGGGTGCAGTTGTCTCCAGTTGGTCTCCAGGCAGCCAAAACTGGGGCTTTGTTGCTAGTAGACTTGGCATGGATTCTATTTTCCTCCACCTTTCCTAGTTTTCTTCCATGCACCTGTTCTAGGTTCAGAATCGTGCCCAGCACTGAGGAAGCAGCCTTGAACAAGGACTTGGCTGCCCCATGGGTGGCTGTGTTAAGGAAGAAAAGAACAGCTAAATAGCAAGACAGAAAGTGTGTGCTTGCTTCTTTGGACTCTGCAGAGCCAGAAGGCCCTAAGCAGGGACTTGGACTTGACAGGAGATAATAATTCAGGCACCCTGTCCAGACTGGATGTGAGGGAAGCCAGAGGCACTGAGAGGAGATGCTGCCACAGCTCTGCCTTCATCGGGCTCTGTGTGGTCTCCCTGCCCTCGTGTGGAGGAGACGCTGGGAATGGAGCATCCAGGGAGGGAGAAGAGACTGCAGGTCTGGGAAGGGATGAAGGGTTTCCATGGCAACCTTTGCTTGCCTGTAGCCAATGTAACTATTCAAATTCCCCAGGCACCGTTCCAGTGGACCCTAAAGCCCACATCCCAGGAAGCCAGCCAAGAACCTGATTTTAGAGACTTGGTGCTGGCGGAGAGAGGGGGAGAGAGGCCAGACAAAGTTGGCTTCGTTCCACAACTGGGATGTGGGCACCAAGGCAGCATTCAAAGTGTCCCTGGCCCTGCTTCCCATGTGGCTCTCTCCTCCAAGTAAGAAGGCTTCCAGGCCTTCCCTCCCCCACTGACAGATGTCCACGCCATCTGGACTTGAGTCATCTGGAAAATGGGC
Organism: Microtus ochrogaster; assembly: GCF_000317375.1. Classification (NCBI taxonomy): domain Eukaryota; kingdom Metazoa; phylum Chordata; class Mammalia; order Rodentia; family Cricetidae; genus Microtus; species Microtus ochrogaster. The sequence goes on along the minus strand of NC_022010.1, from coordinate 2,148,799 downwards.
TACTTTTAAGGCTACTAAAGTCACTTTAAAGGCTACTTAGGTGACTTGTGCCCGTTTTTCAGGTTCCTCTGTAACTCTAGGCCCAGGTAGGTGAGGAAAGATACCAGGGCTATTGTCTCTCTGTTGTCACCATACACGAATCCCAGCCTCATTATCGGGACATCCTGTTCTCTCGACCAATGACATGCTAGCAAGTGACCTTCACAGGATCCAGTTAGCTTCTGCTCTTATCCCGTCCTCACACACCCTATGACACATTGGCTCCTTTCCCAAACCCTCAGGCAATTATTTAGAGCCTTCTGCCCACTCCTGACCACTGATCCCTGCTCCAAGGATCAATGAGAGTTGAGTCATGTAAAGAGCCCATTTTTATTTCTTTTTGAGAACAAGTCTTCCTATGTAGCCCAGGTTGACCTAGAACTCATATCCCAGGAACTGATATCCCTGCCTCAGCTTCCTGAGGGCTGTAACTGCAGGTTACACAGTCACACAGGGCAGAAACGACTGTATGCCAGAGAGGACGACACCAGTCCTTTGACTTCCCTGTGTGAGACGCGGCAGCAGGAGTAGATTAGCCGAAATAAGATCCACATCATACACTGAAGAGGACAAGTCTTTCTGCCGGAGAGCTGAGATCTGGGCTGGGCAGGTAGACACGGAGTGCCCTCTGACTTACTCTGATTTCCCAACCTCCTCTCCCTGAGCGTCTCCACCATGTGTGGACAGTAAGGTTCAGTTCTGAACCACAAACCCTAAATTAGACGGGAATGACCCAGTTTAGACCATTACACAAGCCAGCCCCAGTTAGAGATGATGTCTGTGCCTCTGAAGTAGGTTTGGTAGACTCTGCACCCTTATCTAAAATCCCAACCTTAACCCTAACCCTAAACCTAACTAACCCCTAAACCCTAAACCCAAACCAGAACCAGTACCCCTAACCAGAGCCAGAACCTTAATCTTAAAACCTAACACCCAATCTCTCTAAACCTAACCTTAAACCCTACACACTAATCCTTAACCCTGAATCCTGACTCTAATCTTGACCTTAACCCTGACTTTGTCCCCATCCTGACCCCAGTTTGGTTGGAAGGAAAGCAGGGAGGGGAGGTGGGGAGGCCAGCCCACCCCTGCCTTCCTGCCATCCACACCTCTTGTCCTTTCCTGTGGAGACACCACTCCAGCTGCGATGGCTCCCACTCTGTCATCCAAGTGGATTGGGGCTGCAGTTTCTGTCAGTGGCCATCTGGGCTGATTCCGACTCCTGGCTCCTGTGAAGAAAGCTGTATACAGGCAACGTGTGGGTGTCCGTGGTGGGACAGAGGTCCTCCAAGCACGTGGTGGACTGGGCCAACTGACTTTGCTTTGGTTCAGCATCTCAAAGTTCCAGCCCAAGCTCAAACCTTGGGTGTCTGGGCAGGAAACAAAAGTAAAATAAAACCTGCTCACTTTAAATGACTGCAGGAAAGACTGGACTGGGATCTCACTACCCCATATCCTGAGTGAACCGAAGACCTCCACAGACAGTGACTCTTAAAGGCTCCATCTCCTCTCAACAGGCCACCTCACCTCAGGCCAGACCTTTAACAGGAGACCTGGGTGGACGCCAGCCTTCAGCGGCAGCAACGTTCTAATAAAAAAAGTTACAAAGAATCAGGAGGAGTGAAAGGAAGGGTCACCGAAGAAAAGGGCAGTGACCCCCTTCCCAGGATTCCTCCCTTCCAATGCGGGGCTTCTTAAACTTGAGTGTGCACCCTGGGAACTGGCTGCAATGGAGCTTAGGTTCAGTGGGTCTGGGGTGGGCTCCAGGACACTGACTGCCTAAGGAGAGACCTGGAACCTGTCCTGCCAGTGGTTGGTGGCCTTGAGCTGAGCTCTCTTGGTGTAGGAAGTGTAGGAAGGATGGGGATACAGGCTGCCAGGGAGGGGGATAGTGCAGACAGCAGCTCCCTCTCAATCTGTGGGATGCCTTACTGCACACAGGCCTGGCTCTGACTCAAAGGCAAGACTGAATGTATAATTGCAGAGAGATGCAACACAGCCCTGCCTGGCTCTGTGGTGGGACTCTCTACTCTGAACCAAAAGACCCTCTTCAGGCCGGGCGGTGGTGGCGCATGCCTTTAATCCCAGCACTCGGGAG
>NC_022010.1:2141314-2146462 GCF_000317375.1 Microtus ochrogaster | reverse complement strand
GAGGCAGAAATCCTTAATAAATAAATAAATTAAAAAAAAAACCATGAACAAAAGAAAAGAAAAAGTCCCTCTTCAGAAGGCTCTCTCTGGAAAGGTCGTACCAACAGGGTCTGACTGCACTGGGACCTGAACAAAGCTGATTGCAAGCCTGCGCCTCCCATTTGAAATACACTAACTTTTTGTTTGGTTTTGTTTTTCAAGACAGGGTTTCTCTGTGTAACTGCCCTGCTATTCTGAAACTCCCTTTGTAGATCAGGCTGACCTCGAACTCACAGAAATCCACCTGCCTCTTGCTGGCATTAAAGGCGTATGTCACCATACCTGGCTCACATAATAGAACTCACAACTATTGTCCAATTGGAGGGTCCTCTGGGAAGTGCAACACTGCATAAGAAAACAGACAGCCCAGTAAGATGCCTGGTGCAAACAGATGGACCTGAGCTCAGTCCCCTGTGCCCTGGGGAAAAGCCTGGCATGGTATAATACACTTGTAACCTCAGGACTAGGGAGAAGAGACGGTGGAACCCTGGCCTCAGCCACTTAAAGAAAAATGAAATAATTACATTTGCAGAAATATGGATGAGTTTGACATTATTATGTTCCGTGACATAACACATGTGTGTCAGTGTGCCCATGTGTGCCAGTGTTCCTGTGTGTGCCAGCGAGCCTATGTGTGACTATGTATCTGTGTGTCTTTGTGTTTATGTATCTGTGTGTGTGCATTTGTTTGTATGTACTTGTGTGTGTATCTGTGTGTCTGTATGCTCGTGTGTCCACATGTCTGTGTGTCTGTATGTCCACATGTCTGTGTGTCTGTATGTCTGTGTGTCTCTATGTCTGTGATTCTGTGTGTGTGTCTATGTATCTGTGTGTACCTGTGCTTACCTGTGTGCTGTGTGTGTCTCTGTGTGTCTGTGTGTCTGTGATTCTGTGTATGTCTATGTGTCCAGAGGAGGGGAAGGCTGGGTGGTGCACACGTGTGAAGGGACAGCAGATCTGCAAATGGAAGGGGACAAGGGCAGGTCATGAAGAGAGGGACAGATAAAAACAAGGCAGGCATGGACATGCCATAACGCATGAATGCCAACACAAACAATTAAAACAAAGGGAATGAATTACCCTAGTCAGCTCATTACAGGACGGTACACCAGCATGGTCTCTCTCCCCCAGACACACAGTCACACATGGGCTGTTCTCCCTGCTCTCCCCAAATCAGGACCCTTCTGATCCTGACAGGCAGCAGACTGGACCTGGAGTCTGAGCCGGATTTCAAACTGGCTGACTTGGGGCTTGAGCTGGTTCAACCCTCACTCCTGCCTGAAGCACAGGAATTGTGAATTGTCCCCTCCATGCCGTAGATCCCAGGATCTGCGGTGATGAGGCCAGGCTTGTAACCCACCAGGTCTCTGCTAATGGGCCCCACTGCGGACACGGGGCTTTATCTTCCAGGCTCTGCCTCCAGCCTGCTCTTACTGGAAAACCCATCTGCCCACCCTGTCTTCAGCCTGCCTTTTGTTGTTTTGCTTCTGCTCATTATTCTCCTGTCAAGACCTTGCTTTATCCTGGTCCTCCTACCTTCTTGTTTATTTGCATTTAAAATGCCAGGAGAAAAGGGATCAGGACCTTGGACTCCTCATTTCCAAAGCCAACACACTCAATGATAAACAGAATTCATCTAGTATTTCCTGGTCACCGTTTACACATAAATAATAAACTTGTCCCTTCAATGCAGCATGTACATTCTCCGAATGACAGCACTGTCCCTCAGGAGAGCAGCCTGGCCCCTGGGTCCCTGTGTGCATAGGGCACAGCGTTGTAGCTCAGCACGGAGATGGATGCAGAATGTACCAGCTGTGCTAGTTTTCATGAAAATTTATGTTTAAAAAGGGACTGAGGGGTGAGTGATAACGAAAAAAATAGATAACAGTCTGGTGATGTAATTCAAAGTTATAGTTTTTAAATACAGATGATAACCACACCAGAGGTGATACTAGATAATTTCTCAAGGGTGTGACACAAGTGAGCTCATGGGAAATGTCCTTCATAGAGGGCGCCCAGCGAGGCCACACTCCTGTGACTAAACTAGATTAAGATACTTGCACCAACAGTAGAGGAGCTGGCCCAGGTGCAAGAGGGGCAAGGCTGAGTTGAATCTGAAAGGCCCCTTGGGTACTGATGGGCAGCTCTGGTCAGGAGGAGCTGTAAGAGCTTCCCACCCTCACCCAAGGGCTTCTGTTCCTCTGAGGAGTCTGCATGTGCTTGGAAACGGGTAGACAGGAGCAACAACTGTGAGTGAAGATGCTCCTCAGCCACATAGCTGCAGTGGGGCCAGGACAGGGGGAGCCCAGGAAACACTGGCATGGGGTGAGGGCCCCTATTAATGCCTCTTCCACCAGCAGCAAGGTCAGAGACCTGAGCATTCATTCCACGGGGACTTCCTGGAGAAGGGTGAGTGTCCGGGGTTGTTCTGGCTTCATTCTGCCATTGTAATAAAAGGGGTGGGAAGGACTCTTCCAGATCACAGCCCACCACTAAAGGAAGTCAGGGCAGAAACTTGAGCAGGCACTGAAGCAGAAACCATGGAGGATGCTACCTGCTGACTGTCTCAGGTTCATGGCTAGCTGGCTTTCTTATACAGCCCAAGCCCACCTGCCTAGAGCATGGTGCTGCCCACAGTGGATTGAGCCACCTACATCAACTAACAATCAGGAAAATCCCTCACTGACACACTTATAAGGCAATCTGATAAAGATGAGTACTCATTTGAAACTCGTTTTTGTTCTTTTTTTTTTAAGGTGATTCTAGTCTGTTTCAAGTTGATAATTAATACTAACTAGGACAAGAGTCATGATGAGAAAAGTCTAGAATACAACCCCAGGAAGCAGCAAGCTGAGAGAGTAGCTAGCTACTGGCACTGGGCATCTTTGAAGCTCTGCAGGCTCCTAGGGTATGCCTCTGGCCCTAGCTACTTGCTGGGATGCTAGAGAGACCCACACCTCTTGTCCGCAGCAGGCAGGACCTTGCCAGGGACAAACAGGCTAGAGCAGGCTGCAGCGGGTGCCAGCATCCTCAAAGGATGTTGAGAGCAGGTGTGAGAAGTGCTTGAACAGAACAAACGTTAACCAGGCCTTAGGAAACAGTACATGAGACAGAGTCTTGCCTTCGCACAGTCCATGGTCCTGCTGGACAGAGAAGAGGCAATCTATTTCAAAATTCTAGATTTTACAGTGCTGCATGGTAGTGGAGTAGCTGGCCCCTGTGGAGTAGCTGGTCGCCGCGGATCCAGGGAGAGATGGTTAAGCTGCAGTCCTCAGGAAGATCAGGTGGGAAAGGAGGGGCAGGAAGAGGGAGCTTCTATTGCAGAGAACAACTTAGTTACCCTGGGTCCTGCACTCTCTGCGCACAAAAGGAGCCAGGGAAGGGAATGAACAAAGATAAAACTGGGGAAGCAGAGAAGCAAGAACTAAATCAGAGTGGGAGCAGATAAGAGAACGCTGCACACGGGAGGGGAGGCAGTGCTGTGCCAGGACAAGGCACAAAAGGGACTGGGTCGGAGATAAGCTGACAAGCGGGCAAAGGCACAGAGGTTAGAGAGGCAGAGGCAGCCCTGAATGCAAAGCAGTCTTGCATTCCCTGAGTCCTAAATCTAAATGGCCCGAGGGTGTCACGGCAACTGAACACAGGGGAGTGCAGCTGTTCAGACCTCTGGCCAGCACACCTCTGTCTGCAAGGTGGAGCCACATGGAGGTCATCACCTTGACGATCCCTCCTTGCTTTCATGCCCCCTCCAGAATCTGCCTGGTCCAGCTTGGGAGACCCAGGCCTCAGAGTTTGTTCTAGTCTCTTTCTCAGACTGTGACCACGCACACAAGCAATAAGAGATGAACTGATGCTGGCTTCAGAGTAAGAAGGGCCATTCTTTCATGGCCAGGCAAGGCAAGGCATCCAGAGAGCGATAGTCTGCCATGTCCCCAGTGGGGAAAGCAGAAAGCAGACAGGAAGTTGGTCGTGGCTATAAAACCTCAACTCCCACCCCCACCCAATGACCTGCTTCCTTTATTGAGATTCCTCCCCTACAGGCTTCACAGATTTCCCAAACATACCTACTGTCTTAGTTAAGTGTTTCTATTGCTATGAAGACATGCCATGGCCACAGCAACTCTTACAAAGAAAAATATTTAATTGGGTGGCTTGCGGTTTCAGAGGTTCTGTCATGACAGGTCATGGCGGCATGCAGGCAGACACGGTGCTGGGGAAGGAGCTGAGAGTGGAGAAGGAGCCACATCTTGATCCTGCAGGCAACAGGAAGTGGTCTGAGACACTGGGCATGGCTTGAGCATATATGAGACCTCAAAGCCCACCTCCACAATGGCACAATTCCTCCAAAAAGGCCATACCTACTCCAACAAAGCCACACCTCCTATTGGTGCCACTTCCTATGAGCTTATAAAAGCCAATTACATTCAAACTACCATACCTACTAATAGGGACCAATATTCAAACACATGGGACTGTGAAAACATCCTAACAACACAGTTGTTGAAGGCCTCCAGCTTGCTCTGCCATGCTTACAAGGCTGCTAACTGCTTCCATGGGTGCTCTCTTCACAGTGGGACCCCTGGCCCCACAGCAGCGGTGCCGTGGCCTCTGCTGTTTGAAAATGTAACGTGTAAGACCTCTCCCAGACCTGGGACTTCCATTCACTGTATGATACTGTAACAAAAATCCTGAAACTGGTTGGTTATTAGGAACAGGAGTTCTCTTGGCTTGATTCCGGAGGGTGATAAATGCAAGGTTGAAGGGGCCACAGCAGGGGAGCCTGCTTGCTGCATCACCCCATAATAGAAGGCAGGTGAACAAGGGTGCGCATTCAAGCAAGTAAGTAATCCGTGTTAACTGTGATGAAATATCTGGTCCACAAAGGTGAGCATGGATTCATTCCCTAGGCATAGGCTCAGGACTGCTCACCTGCAACAGACAGACAGACAGATGATAGATGGATAGATAGATAGATAGATAGATAGATAGATAGATAGATAGATAGATAGATAGATAGACATAGAAGATAGGTAGGTGGGAAGGGAGACAGACAGATGATAGATGGATAGATAGATAGATAGATAGATAGATAGATAGATAGATAGATAG
>NC_022010.1:2137892-2141018 GCF_000317375.1 Microtus ochrogaster | reverse complement strand
AGACAGACAGACAGACAGACAGACAGACAGATGATAGATAGATAGATAGATAGATAGATAGATAGATAGATAGATAGATAGATAGATAGATAGATATAGAAGATAGGTAGGTGGAAAGGAAGACAGACAGGCAGAGTCCTTAACGTAAGAAGGCTGACAGGGTGTTTATGCTGAGGCTTTGAACTGAAGCAGGAAGCCCTGGGAGAAAGGATGCAGGTGTTATTCTCCTGCCTGTGCAGAGCGCCTGTTTGGTCCCTGCAGTCCAGTGTCTGACACTGTATGGGACAGGGAGTTACAGATCCAGGAGGAAACCAAATGTTTAGCTCTAGCCAGCATCCAGTGTCTATGGAAACCTCAGGAGATTATCGCCCTGATACCATCTGTGTTAGGAAGAAGAAGCCACCCAGACTGCCCACTCAAGATTATCCTTAGTTCTTTCTGGAAGATCAATGGCTCTGCCAGCCAGCCACTCCCTCCTTTCATTGAGATGGCCATGGAAGGACTCCTGGAACGAGCCTGTCGTTTCCACTTGGTTCAAACTAAAATGTCTATTGTGAGCATCAACCCAAGCCCTGTGGAGTGGAGAGCTGCAGGGTGCAGGGCCGGGAGAAGGCACAACCCCTACCTTTGAAGCCTGTCCAGGCTCTGCAGAGAAGGGTGTACCACTCTCAATTCATCAGACAGATGTAACCTGAAGGTACCACACATGCCAGGCATGGAGGAAACAAAACAACAGCGCTTGCCTCCTGATGGGTAGCATCTTATGAGCACCCTGAAGAGCAAACAGGCAGCCATGAGCCCCACGATTAAAAACTCCAGATCTGGGCTGGGCGGTGGTAGCGCACGCCTTTAATCCCAGCACTCAGGAGGCAGAGGCAGGCGGATCTCTGTGAGTTTGAGACCAGCCTGGTCTACAAGAAAAAAAAAAAAAAAAAAAAAAAAAAACTCCAGATCTGGCTCAGTCAGCAAAGTGACTGTCATGTGATTGTGGGGACCTGCATTCCATCCCCAGCGCCCACACGAAAACCAGGACCGCGGTTCCTGCCTGTAATTTCAGCACCAGGAATGCAGAGACAGGCAGCTCCTGCAGCCTTACTGACCAAGAGACCCTGCCTCAAAAACCGAGATGGGTTGAGGAAGACACCCAGCATTGACTTCTGGGTTCCACGTGTGCGCACATATGCACACGCACACACACAGACACATTTAAAAAAGAAGCCAACTTAGCCGTGATGGCACACATCTTTATTTCCAGCACAGAGAAGGCACAGGTAGGCGGATCTCTGCAACTTTTGGGCCAGCCTGGTCTACATGGAGAGTTCCAGACCAGTCAGGCTACTCAGTGATACCTTGCCATGAAACGTAGAAAGAACCCCAGTTGTAGCTAAAGAATCCCAAGGGCTTCCTGGAAGAGTCGTGCCAAAGTGAGAGTCAAGAGGAGGCATTAGCAAGGTGGGTGTAGGGTAACATGGTGTGCTAGCATCGGAATAGCCTCAGGCACGGTGTGCAGGTCCAAGGGAAGTCACTCACCGGCCCCACAGTGCCCTTCTGATGGAGAAGTGTTTTCCACCCTGTGTCTATGTGAGAAAATATGTGTAAGACAGAGCTTAGAGAGCGTGGATCCAAACTCAGAGTCCTGGCTGCTGGGCCTTTTTTTTTTTTTTGAATCATTGCTGCTGGGTTTTTTATTTTGGTTTGGTTTGGTTTGGTTCTCTTTTTGTTTTTCAGTTTCAAAAAGCATCAAACAGTGAGTTCAATGAACCAATAATGGAGAAAGCTGGCCAAAGGCAGGCAGGGGGATTTTGTTGACAAAGACTCAGAACTGAGGGTGCATGAACACCTGGAGCCCGCATGATGCCTCTGTGTCTAGAGCAGTATGTAACAGGAGCTCGGGGAGCTTCTGGGCTCTTCCTTTAAGGTCAGCTATGGCCACAGCAAGACACTGTGCTGAGTTACATCAGCTGTTTGGGTCCCTTGGTATGTGCATGGCCAAACCATAGACCCTTGATGGCCTTGCCATCGCAGATCCTGCTGCCGTTTCTCAGTCTCCTCCGCTGCACAGTTGGTTGCACTAGCTGCAGTCAGTGGAGACAGCCCGTCGTCAACAGCACTAAGTCCAGTTTGGCTTCCATGGAAGTGGTCAGAGGACTCAGCTGTGGGTTGCCTGTCCCCGCTGCGGCACACTGGAACCTTGGTTTCTCTCCTCTCCAGCTTTGATCTATCTTTCCCTGTGTTCCCTCCATGTCACGGTCACACACTTCCTTGCATTCTTTTGCCTCTTGTGTTAGTGCTACGCTGCTGGTCTGTCTGGAATCCTGAACTTTTGTTTCTAACCACTATGTTATAGAATTCACCTGTCTAGAAAGTAATAGATTACTCTACCAGTGGTGGTTGTGTAATGAAGAGTCTGGGCTAGGAAGGAAAGCTGAAGCTATAAGGGCCTCCATGGAAAGCCCTGTACACATTGTTTGAAAATGTCAAATCTCATTCTGAAAGGAAAATCTTGAGAATTTAATTTTATTTCTGTTCGTGTGTATGTATAAGTTGTATGAGTTTGTGTGTGTATGCATGTATGTAAATATATAAGTACGTGTGTGTAAGTGTGTGAAAGAGTGTATGTGTAAGTATGTATATTCCATATATGTTTGTACCAAGGAGGCCAGAAGAGGGCATCAGATCCTCTGCAGCAATTAACTAGCCAACATAGAAGCTGGGAACTGAACTTAGATCCTCTGCAAGACTAGCAAATGCTCTTAATGACTGAGCCATCTCTCCAGCCCCAAGCCCGAGGGTTTTGATCAGAGGGGTATCAGGCGGGCATCATAGAAAAGTCACCACCACAGAAACAGTCTTCGGAGAGAGAGATTGGGTCTGGGAAAACTGTAGGAGGCTGTTGTGAATTTCAAGGCAAGAGATGGTAGTCAATAAGAGCAGGCAGGAGGGGCCTGTCTGTAATCTCAACTACTAGAGAAACTGAGGCAGGAAATCACAAGTTGAAAGTTGGCCTGGGCTCCATCTAAGTGGTGAGGCAAATGTTAACATTTCGAGAATGAGAAAAGCAAGTTCCGTGATTGGCCGTTGTGATAGGAAGAGGTGAGAATGAGAAAAGCAAGCTCTGTGATTGGC
>NC_022010.1:2134954-2137577 GCF_000317375.1 Microtus ochrogaster | reverse complement strand
GGAAGAGGTGAGAATGAGAAAAGCAAGCTCTGTGATTGGCTGTGGTGGTGGGAAGAGGTGAGAATGAGCCTTCTGACTTCTGATGGGCTGTCTAACACAATAGACAAATGGAGAGAGAAAATGAGAGAAAGGGGGTCCCTGGGTAGTTTGGGGATATCATGTGAAGACGAAGAAGGTGACACCACTTGAGGAGGGGCACAGAATTGGACATGTAACCAGACCAGACCATCCTGCCAATCTGCAGAGCTCACCGGGGAAGATGGAGCTAGTCATTGACCCAGATGTGACCAGGAACCAGACAAAGCTCCTTCATTTCTCTCCCCCACTAGGTCTGGCCTCTGCTGTACCTGACTAAATGGTGTCCCCAATGCTGGAGCATGACAACCAGTCCAGCCTTTGTCCCATAGGCACATGGAGATGCTATCACCATGACAATGAGTGCAGAAGCTCGGGCTTGGACTAACGTCAGGACCCACAGTCTTTTGTGTGATATGGGGCAGGTGTATATGCCTCTCTGACCTTTATTGTCCTTGTGTGTAGAACAAGGCTACCAGTCAGTATACACATGAACACTGAAGGGAACATGGAGTCTCCAGACTCTAGCTCTGTCCTGGAAACCCAACACTCAGACACAAGACACCACATTGAAATGAGGTGTCCATGGTCACTTAGTGAGTGGCAGATCTGAGGGTTGTTGCTGTGACTCTGGTGCCAGTGTCATCTCCTCCCTGCCTTAATGCTTTTGTTAGTGTTCTTCTTAGCTGTGCTCTTGGGCCCTGCAGGCTGTGTTCAGCACTGTACACGCCTCCACTTGACCTTCCCAGAAGCTGAAACAGTCTCCACTTTCTGTAGTGACTCAAGAGGCATGCTCAGCCATCCCCCCCCCACTGTGCCTCGCTCAGCAAGTACCATCTCAGGAGAGTGTCCACCCCCACCAGTGAAGCCTAAGTATCCTCCTACTGGCTGCTCCCTTCTGAGATTCACCCCCATACGTCATCCAACTGAACCCTAAGACCCTTGGTTTTAAACCAACCTGTTCAGATGTCCACGGCCCTTTGAGTCTCCATGGCTCGAGTGTCTCCCATCTGCACCAGGCTTTTTGCTGCACCTCTTCCCCTCTCATGTCGTAGCCAGAAAGCAGCTGGTAGAGGGACCCTTCCAACTCTAATCATGGTTTCCTCCGTTCCAACCGTGCTCTAACTTCCATTGTTAAGAGTTGAAGCTTCCAGCATGGGTAGCTGTCTGCCCTAAGATTGAGGGTTCCAGTCACAGCCCAGAGTCAAGGCAGAGTCAGCCAGATCCTTCCCATTCTGGAGTCCCAGCATGCTCTAGGGGTGTGTTTCTCGACCAGACAGTGCAGAGCTTCAGGGACAAGTCAGCATCTGGTGGTTGCAGGGGCAGTCACATGACCACAGAGCTCAACCTGAGAGGCACAGAAAACAAGCAGGGACCTTACTTGGCTTCAGCAATACCTCGGTGTCAGTGCTGTTCTTATCTTTTGTTTTCCAGCTGTACAGCCTTGGGCCAGCTATTTGACCTCTCTGGGCTCCCATTCTATTTACTATACAAACTTACATGAAGACAACAAAGCCAATGGGTGTGCCTTCCAGGCTTTAACACCAAAGTGGGGCATTAGATCCAGCCACATGAAATGGATGGAATTTTCCCTTTTCTAAATTTTAACTAACTAAATAAAACACACCTCTAAAAGTGCTATTTCCATACCCATACTTTAAACAGAGGTTGGCAAGATGTTCCTTTAAATGGTAAAGTTCTAAATAGTTTAGGCTGCCTGTTACTGCTGAAGAACAGCCATAGACAGCAACTAAAAGGAAAAACACACTATGTCCTAATAAAGTTTTATTTGTGCAAGCAGGCAGAGGGCCAGATTCAGCCCATGAGCTATAGTCTGTATAGCTCACCCACTTTGAGCCTTTGTGTTTTCCACTGTGAAAGGGGAATGGAAAGTAATGTGAGGCTAAGTTTGGATTCTTTATAGATTTGCTGTGACCCAAAGGGCAGGGCACAAATCCAGATCCATTTCCAACTCTCTTTGCACCCTCTTTCAGCTCAAAGACACCCCAGTATCCTGCAGTTTACCGTGCTGTGTTTGAGGGGTGGAGAGAGCTCTGCTTGCTCCCCCATCACTCTTGATGACATCGTGGACCATGCCTCAGCAGCCCCGCCCCCAAGCTCCTCCCTGTGAGGATGAGATGCCCAGAGCCTTCCTCCAGTCACCCTGTCCTCCCTGGTTGACTCCAGTTGTCTCCCTTTAGCTCTGTCCTCCTGCGGGAGCCGAGTCCTGGGAGGCTCATGCTCACAGCAGTTCACCCCAGTGAAATTCTGAGCAGGAAGGAAATAGATGCTTCCAGAAAATTAGGCCAAGTAATTCCCCTCTTCTCCAGGGGGGAATTATTTAAATAGCTTCTAAATCAATTTCCATGCCATTAAATATTCTGGTCTGCGTCTTAATTGAGACAATGGCATCTTCCCTAAAAACAGACTAGCTGTTTGAAGCGTGGTGTCGCCTCCTCTCGCTGGATCCCACAAGGGGAGAAACTGGAAGAGCAGCCACCCAGCAGCCTGCAGCTGGGCTCACCTTAGAGGGCTGGCCTGCAGCTGG
>NC_022010.1:2131676-2134647 GCF_000317375.1 Microtus ochrogaster | reverse complement strand
GGGCTCACCGTTTTTCTTCCAGAAGTGAAGCAGCTCTCTAAGCATGCCCTGGGGCACTAGGAACTCGAGTTCTGTACGTAACTGAGCCAGGTCTTTGTGTCACCTTGGAAGCTGAGCTAGAGTTGGCTGCTTGTGGTCAGGGTGCCTTTTATGTCCCAGGAGCTGACAGAAAAGTCTGATTACAGAGCCTGAGGATGGGGGACACACCAGGCTTCACAAGGCCCCTCCGTTCTCAGCAAGCAGGCACCCTCCCCATGGTCTGAGACCTGAAAGGGACTCCCAGTCAAGGAGGAAATAAACTTGTGAAGAGAGAAAGAGAGGCTGGGATATGGGAAGGAATAAACATTAAGCAAGTGAGACAGAGACAGAGAGCCTGCAGCAATCACAGACATTCCCATGGCTATCATGGGGCAGGTAGGTCACCATTTCTGAGTTTTGGTCCTTGTCTGGCTTCTTCTAAGCTCAGTGGCAGGTGCAGAGGCTGGACTGGTAACTAATCAAAAGAAGAAAACAATGAATGAATGAATGAATTTGAGGTTCTGGAGAAGCACTAGGAAGAGAATCTCTCTTCCAGAGGGATTTGACTTTAAATCAAGCTGGGAGTTCGTGGGCTGGCAGAGAGAAAAGGGGTCCTGATAGCAGGGAACATGTCATGTGGGAATCTCTGTCACTATAGCCCTGTGCTCCTGTTCTAGACAGGGCTCCACCCGTTTAATTCTCTGTGAGGTGTCTCCCATACAGCCATTTCACAGATGCGGAAACTGAGCCTCACACCCTCTTCTCCAGTGACTACAGACTGTGAGACCTTCCCTTTAGAATCTTGAAATCCAGACTAAAGGTTTCAGCCAAATTTGGGTAAAACTGGAATTTTGGGAAATGCTATTTTCCACTATGTTTAAAGAGAGACATGAACAGAGAGAGCAGAAGGAACGTCTGCACACAAGTGGCTTGGGAAATGGAGATTTAATTCAAGCTGGGGTGTTTGTTTTTGCCTGAGAGACTTTCAGAGCCCTGACCACGGAGCTTTCTAAGACTCAGAGGAAGCACTTGGAAGCTCACAGTGGCTTCCCAGAGGCCAAGGCAATGAGGAGCCTGGTGGAGACTGTGCACAGAGGCCATGGAGGGACTGAAGGTGACAATGGCAAGGTCAGAAGAGAGGACGTTCCCAGACTGCAGGTTTGGCAGGGTGGAGAGGATGAGAGAAAGGAGACAGAGCTGGGGGACTGCAGGACTCAAGGTCCTCCGAGGAAGGATATGATGGTGGCCGCTGGGGTCCCCCTGGCATTTGAGACACGCTTCTGCTCACAGTGGGCCCAGTAAGGGAGTGGGCACGCGCACACACACACACACACACACACACACACACACACACACGCACACACGCACACACGCACGCCTGTGTGGTGTCATCCAAGCAGAGCTCTGTCTCCTACAGAACAATGGCTGGCTTTTCAGGGCAACTTAATGACCACAGTACATCCTCCAGGCCATCAATTAAATTGCAATCCAATTTCCTTCTGAAGCTTTCCACCACCTTGGGAGTGGATCTTGCTGCAGAGGCAGGAAAAGGGACTGGGCAGAACCTTTCGACAGCTTTGTCTTATGCTGGAGCCGGGCCCTATCTCCCTTCCAAAGGAGGCAACCCCCGGCGGCAGCAGGCTGAGCCGATGGCACAGCGGGTAAAAGCAATGGAAACTCAGAACGGCCTAACCACCCCTCTATCCCAGTCCACCATCCCCACATCCCATTTCCCACCCCACAAATGCATCCCACTTCACCTCCTGCATTACATGAGAGAAAACAGGCTCAGCAAAAGGGGTTGGTCAGCCAAGGTCAGGCAAGGTCAGTGCTTTTTAACTGGTGGTCCCTGTCTCTCTCTTTTCCTCCCTCTCTCCCCAAATCCCAATCTAAGGAGCTCCTTCTCAGGTGTCATCTACCTTGTCTTATTTGGGAGGTGTTGTTCTTTTGGGGGAGAGAAATTGTTTGTTTGCTTGAAGCAGGATCTGCCACTAGCCTGGAGCTTGGTAATAGGATAGACTGACTGGCCAGTGAACCCAGGGATCCCCTCTCTCCGCCTCCCAGTGCTGAGATCACAGGTGTCTACCACCATGCCCAGCTTTTTCAGGTGGGTTCTGGAATCAAATTCAGTCCTCGTTCATTCATTTCCCAGTCCTTTACCACGGTTATCTATCCCCTCAGCCCAGCTTTTCTTTCTCCATTTCAGTCCAAGAAGCTTCCTTTAGTACCCATAGAAACCTTCAGCTGGCCACAGGCTATGTGTATGTAAATGCAGACAGTTAATGAAGTTAGCCTAGTACCTGCATGGATGGTAGCAGGGTGCACACCGTCCAGACCCCTCCCCCGGGGTCACAGCGCACAAGGACAGGAGCAGGGTGCACACAGTACAGACCCCTCCCCCGGGGTCATAGCGCACAAGGACAGGAGCAGGGTGTACACCTTCCAGACCCCTCCCCGGCCACAGTGCACAAGGACAGGAGCAGGGTGCACACCGTCCAGACCCCTCCCTCAGCTACAGTGCACATTGGGCTGATCCCTTCTTCACAGGGAAGGACTCATTTCTCCTATGGTAAGATAGAACAGTACCCTGGCCTACCTGATGTCAAGAGCCTCCAATCCTAGCTGGACAGGTAAAAATGTCTCCCTCCACAACCATGACAAACCACACCAGCTATAAGTCACCAGTCACAGAAGTCACTGCAGAAGCACTTAAACGAATAAATGACAACAGCCTCACTTGTGGGATGGGGCCTCTGGGGTGGCCCCTTGACCCCCAGGAACCTCCACTCATTCACTTCTCAGCTAAAGCGCTTTGCCCTCTGCCACTGAGGGGCCAGTGTGCATCCCCATTGCTCAGGACTCCCTGGGATGAGGAGCCAGTGTGCATCCCCATTGCCCGGGACACCCTGGGGGGGCAGTGTGCATCCCCATTGCCCAGGACTCCCTGGGGGGG
>NC_022010.1:2125978-2131576 GCF_000317375.1 Microtus ochrogaster | reverse complement strand
GGGGGGGCAGTGTGCATCCCCATTGCCCAGGACTCCCTGGGGGGGCAGTGTGCATCCCCATTGCCCAGGACTTCCTGAGATGAGGGGCCAGTGTGCATCCCCATTGCGCAGGACTCCCTGGACGGTTCCTGGGGACCTTTGAGCTAACCTCCAAACTTGTGGCCTCCCTGGAAACACCCTCACCAGGATTCCCAGATGGGCCAGGGGAATCATATGGCAGACACAGCCCAGACCCTCACTTCATCCAGAGTCTTGAGGCTGCAGAGTCAGATGACCAATCCTCTCTGCTCCTCCACTTCTTCATCTCTAAAAGGAAAGTCAGCAGTAGCTTTGTCCCTCTCAACCCCAGGAAAGAGAGCCACCGCTATCCTGGCTACATCAGCAAAGACGACACCCCATCTCTGCAGCGAGGTGAACTGGCTTCTGGTCCCTCACAAGGCGATCCTCTGTAGAACTCGGAACACAGTCCCAACCCGCTGCATTTGTTTCTTTAAAGATGAGTGTGCAAGGATTAATATCTTACAAAGTGGGGAACAGGCTTTGGGAGCAGGCCATCCTGCTCACTGCACCTCTGAAAGCATCTTTATACAAATGCTGGAGGTCCATTCTCTCTGCCTCCAAGGCCAGGTTCACAGCCGAAGGGGACAAATCACTAACTTAACTCAAGTCTTTGAAGCTCACCCGTGGACCACATGGCTCTGTTCATGGGAATATGGGCAATCTAATGTTGACCGAGTTCCCACGCAGGCTTCCTCCTCCCCTCCGTGACTCGGATGCTCATCTACCCAAATAAACCACACTGTGTCCTCCCCTTGAGGCCACGCTATAAGAAGCCACAGAGTCCACCGTGAGGCGTGAGTGGAGGAGGGTGGGTGACGGGCTGGAGAGAGAGCAGGTGGGCAGAAAGGAGAAGCTTCAATGCATAGTGAGTCAGCCCTGTTAATCAGGGTTAAAGATGCAGGCACAACCACACGCACTCCGCCAACAGTTCTCTGGGCTTACACACAGGGAGGGAGGACACAGTGGCCAGCCAGCATGCTGATGAAATGTAAATGGACGTAAAGAATGTTCCAGGCTCTCTGAACCCAGCAGGAATTACAAAGGAAATCCATGGCTTGGGAAGAAGCCAGGGCAGGGAGGACAATAGTCAAATGTCACTCCTCTCTTTGTGACATTCCCTATCAAGCTTACCCATTTGGCATTTGCCAAAGTCCCCTGCATCCCCTGGACTCCTGCACAGCCATGGGGGCAGTCTGGGGGTCCGTTTGTACATGTCCTCTGCTGGTTCAGAGTGGCATGTGCTGGCACCAAAGTTCCCCATCCAAGCCCACCCCCACGAGCACAGCATGCTAGTCAGGGCCCCAAACCATGAAAGTCAAGCGAGAAGTGCACCAGCTGAGTGTCCATCTGTCCTGCTGACACAACCAGGAGCTATCTGCTCTGTGTGACTCGGCTGCCTCCTGCTCTGGGCATGGCAGCTGAAGCGTCATTACTAAGAACTGACTTGACCAATGTTAGCAGCTCTGGGGCCACATACAGCTCCTGCTTCAGTTTGTTCAAATTCAGGACTGTTTACACACAAACATGGTATGGAGCTGGGGCTGAAAACAAAGTTTGTACCATTTCATAGCCACCTTACACACACAGCCTGAAGCTGTTTTCATACAATGTGTTCACGAAACCAAGTTCTGTGGTATAAAATTTTTCATCTGTGGCGTGATGTGGGACATTTTGAATTTTCAGATATGGGATGCTCAGCCTGCAGCATAAACTGTCCACAAGATGCCATTTAGACAAAAGTGGGCCTTGTCTAAATCACCAAGTTTCACTGTCTATGCAGTAAGCATGCTCATGAAGAAATGTTTATGGGGTTCCTGTGGGTCAGGTCCATGGTCACGGAATAGGTTCTAGAGAGGCTTTGGCAAGCAGAGGACACAGAAGCACTATCCTTAAGAGGGTTATCTCAGCGGGGAATGGGGCATGGGAAAGAAGCCAGCGTGGAGGAGAGGCCCCCTCCAGTGCAGTGGGGTTGAGAATTAAGGGAGAAGCCTACGCAAGGGGTGGGATGCCGATGCTCCTCCATTTAAGATGGGGAAAATAAAGCACAGAGATTATAAGTCCAAATGCCCTTGCTGGCCTGGCCTACACTTCTGGCCGCACGAAGGATGGTAAGGCCCCTCGGGAGCTGCACTGTGAGCCTGTGAGATTGGCCAGAAAACAGCAAGAGATTCCAAGGACAACTCCTTCTAAATACTGGGAGATTTCGCATCAGTAGAAAGTTGAAAACTTGCAATAGTAGATGAGCTCCTAAGTCAGGGGCTGGATCCGGGGCTGGCTGTATTAGAGAGGCAGGGGAGGGATACATTGATGGGTGGGACCCAGGACAACTGAAGGCGCAGAGACGCTGCGTGTCACTAAAAACACCAGGACAGGTCTCCAGAATCTTCTATAGAATTTCTTCTATGAAACTGAAGTTGAGTAGACAGCGAGCTGAAGGGGTGTAGCTCATAAATACACTATGGTTGTGTTGGAAGTGTAACCCTCACTGGGTTATGAGACCCAGGCCTAAGGCGGGTCTCACATAGCTACTGACAGTAATGAGCTGTCCCACGAGCCTGCTGTCTGCGCCTCCCTCGGCAAAGCTGAGGTCTGTGTACAAACAAAAACTCAACTTCATCTAAGTCCACATGCCAGCCAGGTGGATGTGACCCTGGCACCTCACTGATCTACCTCAGGCATCTTCTACACTCCACCAGTGAGCATGCCACCACAAAAGCTCTGCTCTTGTGGTCAGTTCAGAGATGTGATAAGCCCTGTCGGCCATCACTGCACAGAGGGAATCTTCCCGTGACCAAGGAGGATGCTCTAGGGTCTTCCTGCCCCAGCACTGGCTGTGTTAGACTCACTGATGCTGAGGAGGGAGATCCAGCTGGGCTCAGACTCAAAGGTTTCTGTCTGTGATGAGTACTGTGGAGGGGGTGGGGCAGGACAGTGTGCTTGCCCATCAGGAAGCAGGAAGAGCATCTGTTCTCATGGCTCCTGCCTCTCCCTTGGGTCCTTGCAGGCCCCCAGCCATGGGATGGGCACACATTCTGGCAGATCTCCCCCTCTCAGTCAGGCCCCCAAAGACATACCTGGAGACATG
The DNA here is from genome assembly GCF_000317375.1 of Microtus ochrogaster. Classification (NCBI taxonomy): domain Eukaryota; kingdom Metazoa; phylum Chordata; class Mammalia; order Rodentia; family Cricetidae; genus Microtus; species Microtus ochrogaster. The sequence goes on along the minus strand of NC_022010.1, from coordinate 2,128,431 downwards.
CTTAGCCAGTCAGTTTCCTGTGTGTGTCAGTCTAATAGAGGTCACACCAACTCTATACACAAAAGGAAGGCTGGGGCTCTCAGGTTTTCCCTGTACCCCTACAGCAAATCAAAGATAGTCCACCAGTGACCCCAGGTACCCACCCTTCCATTACCCCCACCTCTTACTGACAATCAGCTCCACTCCAAAGAGAAAGAGAGCACGGAAGCGAATCTGTCTACTCATTTTGTCCCCAGGCAAATTAGTTTGTGGTTGTTAAGTCTCTGCTGGAGTAGGAAGTGCCTAGGGAGGGGGAGACACATTCTCCTAGTGGCATAGACACTGGGAAGCCACTGTGCTCCTGAAGGATTAGTCACCCCCACACTCCTGCCAGTAACTCTGGTTAAACACAATGGTCAAACACACACACACACACACACACACACACACACACACACACACGTCTGAACTCCAAGTTGAAGTGGGGGCTGGCTGGAAAGAGGGAGGGTAGGGTTAGCAGAATTGGAAACATGTGAGAGCGAAGGGGCAAATATGACCAAAATGCATTATATCTGTGAATGGCAATAGCATAAGGAAGCCTACTGTGTGTAACTAATACTGTGCTAACAAACTTTTAAAATTAGAGATCCTTGGGGCGCTGGTGAGGCACAACCTGTAGGCACAGCTCTCTAAGGGAGCCTTCCTAGAGGGTTATCTAAGGGATGAGGCACCATCACAAATGTGAGCAGCGCCCTCTCATGGCCCAATATCACATGCTGAACAAAAAGAAGAAATGAGGTAAGCTGAGCTGACCTCCTGCATCCCCTCTGTCCGTGGGGATATAAACAGGCAGCCACACCCTCCCACTGCCATGTCTTCATGGAGTGAGGGACCGTACTCTAAACCATGAGGGAAATGATATGTTGCTCTGTGTGTACATTTGGTACAATAAAAAAAGATAACTAATGCCTGGGTCTGATAGAAGGGAGACTCCTGAGGACCAGGCTGCAGAGGGACTCGCTGGAATGTAGCATGAGGAGCTGGTCATGTATAGTGACATCTACACCCTGCCCTGGCCCTGACACATACAGAATATTGGGAAATTTACGGACTCACAGGAATATCATTAACACCCCCCCTCCTCACTCCGTCAGTGTTCATGGGGTGTCTGGAGCATGTCAGTACCACAGGAATCCAAACATAAGAGTGTCTCCTACCAGCGTCCCTTACTCCCTCCTACCATGACCCATCCTCACCTGCTGCTGTCTGCTACAGGGGTTATCACAGTTGGTGCAGGAATTCCTAGCCTTCCCAGGACCCAGGCTGATGAACTTTGGGGCCTCTTCCATTTAATCAGTTTCCCTGAAAGAGGGAGAGAGGGGAAGAGAGAGAAAGCAAGGCAGGTGCTCAACTTGTCCCTGGAGAGAGCAGTTGCATCGGGAGCATCTCATTAATGGCTACACAGACACACAGATACACACACACACACACACACACACACACACACTCACACTCCTGTGTGACTGTTGTATTTGGTTTTCCACATGTGTCTTCCTAAGAGCAGGGAGAATATCTCAGAGTGGTGGGGGTCGGCTGGAGGAGAAAGTTGGTAGCCACTCTTCACAGAAGGGTGATGGATGAATGGGTTGATTGACAGCACCCAAGCAGAGTGCTGAGCGCACATGATAAGGGAAGAATCTGTCATGTGTAACTGAGATTTCTAAGTGCTCGGAAACAGAGAGATGCGTTTAGCTCAGTGGCCCCTGGGGGTTGGGGGAAAGCCCATTAGAGCGAGTTATTAACTCGCTGCATTTCTGAAGCCCGGGATCCAATTTAGAACGAGTGCAGTGGGACTTGGCTTTGTGTGGCACACAGCCGGCTGGCAAAGCAGAGTCCTCAGGCCGCAGGAGTGCAGGCTACAGGCACAACTCATCAGCCTTGATGTTGGCCCAAAGTTTGGAGTCAACCAGGAAGATCTGATTTGTGTGTTGGGGGAGAACACTTCAGAACAGGAGAAGGAGGCCTCTGTGGATGGGCAGAGTTTCAGGACAGCGGCCAGAACTGCTTCCTGTGGGGCTCTAGCTGTGGAGATAGTGCCTGGCCAGCCTGGGGCCCCGGAAGGTGGGTGTGCTGGTGGAGAAGTCATGGAGTCCTTCACAGGAATGTCCCCTTCTGCTCCTGTCAAGGGTAAGGAGGTTTTGGAGCAGCGTGGTGTCACCCCCTTCCCCATGCCACCTGCACCTAGGAGGCAAAACTGAGGAAACCATGGAGCCAAAGAGAAGGTGGCAATTCTCTGATCCTCCTTGATGCACAGGGACCTTCCTCCAGGGTGTCACCCACCCAGTTAGAAGAGGGGCTATCAAAACAGATGGGTTAATAACAAATGCTGGAGTGAGTGTGAGAAGGGAGCACTCACACCCTGCTGCGGGAACACAGATAAGTGTGGCCATTATGGAGAGGGAGAACTCACACCC
>NC_022010.1:2108748-2125878 GCF_000317375.1 Microtus ochrogaster | reverse complement strand
GGAACACAGATAAGTGTGGCCATTATGGAGAGGGAGAACTCACACCCTGCTGCGGGAACACAGATAAGTGTGGCCATTATGGAGAGGGAGCACTCACACCCTGCTGCGGGAACACAAGTAAGTTTGGCCATTATGGAGAGGGAGCACTCACACCCTGCTGCAGGAACACAGATAAGTATTGTCATTATAAAGAGGGAGCACTCACATCCTGCTGTGGGAACACGAGTAAGTTTGGCCACTATGGAGAAGGAGCACTCACACTCTGCTGCAGGAACACAGATAAGCATTGTCATGACGAGGCAGCACTCACATCCTGTTGTGGGAACACAGATAAGCAAGGCCATTATAGAGAGGGTTTGGAGATTCCTCAAAATGTGAAGGTAGATCTACCCTCATGTCCTGGGCAGTACTTAAAGGAAATGCAAACACTGTCTCTGAGGTACTTGCAGGCTGATGGCTAATACCAACGTGGCACGGGCAAGACACTGAACTAGTGAAGATGGCTGCTGTCAGGCAGAAGGACAAAGCCACTGTGCTCTGAGTTCACAATGGACTGTGCCACCTTAGAAGGCAGACTCTGACACTTGAAGGGGCATGGGTGGGACAAGAGGGTGAGGTAGTAAGTAAAATTAGCTCAACACTGGAGGCAGATTCCACATGCCTTGTTCATTTGTGGCACTAGTGTCATGGATTCCTACGAGATAGCAATAAAAAGGTGAGCTGTCCAGATGAAGATAGAAATGTGGGTAGTTGGAAATCTCAATGACGGTGTTTGGGGCGCAGTAGGGGCTCTGCAACCTGCAACAACCTATGACACATTTCAAAATGGCTGAAAAGAGAGGCCAGAGGCTGGAGACATTCAGTGTCAAGAGTGTTCACTACTCTTGCAGAGGACCTGAGTTGTGACCCCGCACCCATGTTGAGTAGCTCACAGCTGCCTGTAACACCAAAGGGCACATTGCCCTCTTCTGGCCTCCTCTGGCATTGCACTAACATGCACATACACAGAGAGACACCCATAATTGGGAATAAACTACATCTTTTTTTTTTTTTTTGAGATAGCGAGAGAATCCAAAGATTCCCAATACATAGGAATGGTCATCAGGTTTGGGCTGGGGTTTTAGCTCCATCAGTAACATCCTCCACTGGTATGCACAGTTCCAGGTTCAATCCCCAGGACTGTATATACCAGGTGTGGCAGCACTTGGGCGGCGGAGGCAAGAGGAGCAGGAATGCAGGGTCAACCCAGCTACCTGAGAAGACAGACTGCTAGTTGCCATGGTTTCATCACTGTGTGCTGTAGCAAATGATCACACTGTCCCCGGTTTTTCTAATTTCCTTTCTGTTGCAGTGATTAAAATACCCTGATAAAAACAGCAACTTAGGGGAGAAAGGGATTATTAAGGGTTCCACAGTCCATCGCTGCAAGAAGTCATGGTGGCGGTCACGCTGCCCGCTTGCTTGCTTGAGCTCAAATTGCTGTCCCCTCTATTACACAGGCCAGGTCCTCCTGCCTAGGGAGTGGTGGTGCTGGGTATTCCCACAGCAGTTACAGTAATGAAGACTGCCCTCCCCATCAGGCCCACAGGCTAGCCCAGTGCAGACAATCCCTCCTGGGGACTTTGTCCCAGGGATTCCAACTGTTTCAAATTGGCCATTGAAGTCACAGCTGTAAATACCCACAAGCAATACATGAAGATTGTCTTTTCTTTATGCACAAGCATGGTTTTGTTTTGTTTTTAATCCTCAGCTTCCCAAGATGCACTCCCACACCTCAGAATTTGGGAAGAGGGTAAGATTTATCGGAGGTTTAGAAAGATAGGACTCCCAGAAGACCGCTTTGAATGTGTGGTGGGGAAAGATGCCAGTTAACATGGCACCCTGGTTCCTTCAGGAAGATGGAGGCGGGAGATCTGCCTGGGGTTTGAAGCCATGTGGAAGGACAGGGCAGCACATTTGGGGTGGGGAGGGGGCAGAATGGCAAACAGCTCACTCTGAGTCCCGGTAACTCTACAGCAGACTCTGGCTTTGCTGTGTGGCCTTAAAAAGCACCTTGTGTCCCCGATCTTTGTTTCTCTAAGGGACAGGAACATAACTTCCTTCCTAATGAGGCTAACAAAGAGGGAAATGGAGCAACAGATAACAGCACAAGACACAATCCCACCTTGCCACCAGCCACAATCCAATAGCCATCAAAGAAAAAGACCTGGCCTGTCACTGCCACTGTGGTCAAGGGGTGAAACCCTGGTTCCTGTTCCTGCTCTGGTACCACTTACCCTCCCAATCATACTTACAGATGCTCCCCTCAGCACCCCCTCCTCCACACACCCTCTTCCTTTCATCCCTCCTCACCCTTCCCAGCCTCCCTGTGACTAGAAGGACAAGATGTATTTATGAAGGGCTAGCTGAGCCGGCCGCAGCTCCCAACAGCTCATCAGTCACATTGCCTGACTCTGCAGAGTCATCAAGACAGGATGTCAGCGACTAGCTGCTTCCATTCCCACAGTATAGGAGCTGGCAGCCCTGACCTCATCCTGCCGGACTGCACACTCGACCTGTGGAGAGAGACAAGGAGACAAAGCCTCTACACCAGAGGGCACAGCCCACGAAGGAACTCTGCTCAGAGTCCCCACCCCACCTGCAGCCAAACTCTGTACATCCAAGCCCAGTGGGCCTCCTGGACTGGGTACCCTGACCTGTCACCTCCTCCGAAAAAGTCCCATGACCTTTTTCTCGGTCCACCATCTACAAAGACAGCCACCATCAGCCACGAGATAAGAGCCCTGGTGACTGCTGGACCGCTGATTTTCGGCACATCCCTCTCAGAAGAGCTCGTTCTTCACAGAGGGAGCTGAACTGTGGAAAGCTGAATGAGCCGGGTCCCCCCGGGGAGGCAACTGCCTCTGGCAGGCATTGAACCCACATCACTGAAGTCTCGGTGCTGGACTGGGAATCCATGTTTAGCTCCTAGATGAACATAGTCTACTCTCTCATCACCAAGCCCCTCCTCCTCGATTCCCAAACCCAATGTTCTGGAAGGAATGCTGACCAATGGTCAGCTTCATCCAACAGGTGCATTGGTTGCTGCCACCTGCAACTGTTGGGGTTCATGGTGATCACACCTGTGCACCAGCACCATGAAAGTTAACCAGACATTCCAGTCGCCACTCAAACCAATTTAGATGGCAGCACCCGACAGGCCAGAGACTGACTTAGGCAGTGTCTGTCTGCAGAAAACAGACAAGATCTCTGTCCACACAGGGAATCTCTCAAGTTCTCTCCTGGGGTCACTCATGCTGCTATGGCTTCCTGCAGAGGGACATGCTATGATTTCCACAAGGAGAGGTGGCGGCTGCAGCTGGCACCTGCTAAGTGCTAGCGGGACACAAATCTCCTAAAAGCCCTGCACATTGGCTTGCTAAGGGATGGCAGCTCCAATGAGCAGCAGAGAGTAGCCCCACTAGACAAACGAGCAGACCGGAGCTCTTCCACAGCTCTTCTGAGCAGCTGCAAGGCCAACCCTTCATTGAAGAAACTGCATATGTGCCATGGCTCAGCTTAGTGTTTTCCAACTTAAGATGTGCTGTTCTGGCTAGTTCTAGGCCAACTCGACACAAGCTAGAGTCATCTGAAAGGAAGGAACCTCAATCAAGAAACTGCTTCCCAATCCCACTGAAATCAGGAACAAAACAAGGTTGTCCACTCTCTCCATATCTATTCAATATAGTTCTTGATGTTCTAGCTAGAGCAATAAGACAACAAAAGGAGATCAAGGGGATACAAATCAGAAAAGAAGAAGTCAAACTCTCACTGTTTGCTGATGATATGATAAGCAACCCCAAAAATTCTACCAAGGAACTTCTACAGTTCAAATAATTTCAGCAATGTAGCAGGATACAAGATTAACTCAAAAATATCAGTAGCCCTCTTTTATACAAATTATAAATGGGGTAAAAAAAATCAGAGAAACAGCACCCCTTCCAGTAGCCACAAATAACATAAAATATCATGGAGTAACTCTAACCAAACAAGTGGAAGACCCATATGACAAGAACTTTAAATCTTTGAAGAAAGAAACTGAAGAAGACACGAGAAAATGGAAAGATCTCCCATGCCCTTGGATAGGTAGAATTAACATAGTAAAAATGGCAATCTTATCAAAAGCAATGCCCAGCAAAATTCTTCACAGACCTCAAAAGAACAATACTCAACTTCATCTGGAAAAACAAAAAAGCCAGGATAGCCAAAACAATCCTGTACAATAAAGGAACTTCTGGAAGCATCACAATCCCTGACTTCAAACTCTACTACAGAGTTACAGTACTGAAAAACAGCCTGGTATTGGCATAAAAAAAAAAAGACAGGAGGACCAATGGAGCCAAATCAAAGACCTAGATATCAATCCACATACCTATAAACACCTGATTTTTTTTTACAAAGAAGCAAAAAATATAAAATGGAAAGAAAAGAAAGCATATTCAACAAATGGTGCTGGCATAAATGGATATCAACATGTAGAAGAATGAAAATGGATCCATATCTATCACCATGCAAAAAATCAAGTCCAAATGGATCAAAGACCTCAACATAAAACCAACCACACTGAACCTCACAGAAGAGAAAGTGGGAAGTACACTTGAATGCATTGGCACAGGAGACCACTTCCTAAATATAACTCCAGTAGCACAGACATGGAGAGAAACAATTAATAAAGGGAACCTCCTGAAATGGAGAAGCTTCTGTAAAACAAAGGACACAGTCAACAAAACAAAATGGCAGGCTACAGAATGGGGAAAGATCTTCACCAACCCCACATCAGACAAAGAGCTCATCTCCAAAATATACGAAGAACTCAAAAAATTGATCATCAAAAGAACAAATAATCCAATAAAAATGGGGTACAGACCTAAACAGAGAACTCTCAACAGAGGAATCTAAAATGGCTGAAAGACACTTAAGAAAATGTTCAACATCCTTAGTAATCAGAGAAATGCAAATCAAAACAACTCTGAGATTCCATCTTACACCTGTAAGAATGGCCAAGATCAAATGATGACAACTTATGCTGGAGAGGTTGTGGGGTAAAGGGAACACTTCTGCATTGCTGGTGGGAGTGCAAACTAGTCCAGCCACTTTGGATATCAGTATGGTGATTTCTCAGAAAATTAGGAAACACCCTACTTCAAGACCCAGCAATACCACTTTTCCGTATATACCCAAAGGATGCTCAATCATACCGCAAGGACATGTGCTCAACTATGTGCATAGCAGAATTGTTTGTCATAGCCAAAACCTAAAATAAACCTAAATGCCCCTCCACCAAAGAATGGATATGGAAAATGTGGGACATTTACACAATTAAGAGTACTACATGGCAGAAAAATATCAACATCTTGAAATTTGCAGGAAATGGATGGCTCTAGAAAACATCATATTGAGTGAGGTAACTCAGACCTAGAAAAACAAGTATCATATATACTCACTCATACGTGCCTTTTAGACATAAAGCAAAAAAAAACCAGCCTACAAATCACAACCCTAGAGAACCTACACAACAAAGAGGACCTTAAGAGAGACATACATGGATCTAATTTACATGGGAAGTAGAAAAAGACAAGATCTTCTGAGTAAATCGGGAGCATATGGATCATGGCAGAGGGCAGGATGGAAGTAGAAAAAATATATAGCTCAATAAAAACAATTTAAAAATGACACTGTTTGTGTAGAAAAATCCTGGGGCTGACAATGAAAATAAGAAACGTCTTCCATAAGATCCAGCTGTAGGGCATTTTCTTAATCAGTATTGTTGGAGGAGGGCTTAGACCACTGTGGGTGGTGGCACCCCTGGGCTGGTGGTCCTGGGTTCTATAAGAAAGCAGCCTGAGTAAGCCAAGAGGAGCAAGCCAGTAAGCAGCCCCCCTCCGTGGCCTTTGCATCAGCTCCTGCCTCCAGGTTCCCGTCCTGCTTGAGTTCCTGTCCTGACTTCCTTCAGTGATGGACTATGTTGTGGACGCATAAGACAAATAACCCTCTTCTCCCCTAAGTCGCTTTGGTCTTGGTGTTTATCACAGCCATAATGACCCTAAGACGGATGCCATGAACATTCTCAAAGAGAATGGGCTGAGAAGACCCATCCTAAATACAGACAGCTGGAGTGGATGGCTGGGGTCCCGGGCTGAATAGGGAAAGAAGGAAGCAAACTGAGGGCAGCATCTCTCTCTCTCTTTTCCTGCTCCCTTGTTTTAGTGGCTCAGTGGGTTGAGTGTTTACCTAGCATGAGGCTCTGGGTTTGGGCTTTGACGCCACCTAACCTGGGCATGGCAGCACACCTGCAATCCTAGCACTACAGAAGTGGAGGGAGGATCGTGGGCTTTGACGCCACCTAAACCTGGGCATGGCAGCACACCTGCAATCCGAGCACTACAGAAGTGGAGGGAGGGAGGATCGTGAGACCTGGAATCTTCAGCTCCATAACGAGCTTCAGGCACACAGCAGCTACAGAAGACATCATCTCTAAAAGGAAAAGAAGACAGAGAAAGAAACCAAGCAGTTTGACTCTAAAGTTTATATTATTTGCTTGTGTGCTTGCTTGATTGTTTTTCAAGACAGGGTTTCTCTATGTATCTTTGGTGCCTATTCTGGAACTCTGTAGACCAGGCTGGCCTTGAACTCACACCTGACTCTGCCTCCCAAGTCCTGGGATTAAAGGTGTGCCACCACCACCGGCCTAAAGTTTGTATTCTTAGAGCGGCGTGCTGAAGTCCAAACTTGCCCCACAAACATTCAAGCCTGCTGTCTTTTCTCACTGTGCCATTGTTTGTTCATTATCGATGGTGAGAACATTTTAATCCTCTGTCAACAAAAAGATAAAGCACTAATTTTTAAACCATTGGAAGGAAAACCAGTGATGCTGCCAAAGCCATACCTCTTTAGTAAGAGCCTTCAATGGAGTTCAGACCTTTTCTGGGCTGGCAGTGTGTGGCACTGTCTTCTCTAGTGGCACTGGGAGCCGCAGGCAGCCTAATACTGCTGTGTGGGGGTCAGCAAAGCGATCAAAGAGCACTCACTCCAGGGCGCGAGGTTGCTAAGCTATGAAGCTGGGTGGGGCATGAGCCTGCAGCTTGCCAGCAGTTTACTGTGACATATTTCCACTGGAACTCGAGGGCCATGCTTTACTTTCAAGATAGAAATAAATCACAGAATGGCAAGATCCACAGGCCCCGCCAACCCTCCCACCCTTGCCAGCTCTGGCCCTAGACCTCCTCTTCCATGCTCCTCGTTGTAAGGCAAGCTCATTCCCAGCACTAGGCCTCTCTGCCAGTAGTCACATATCCCTCATGAATCTGCCTCCGAACCAATCAGCAAATACCCGTGTCTGCTGTGATGTCCCGTGAAGTACCCTCACTGCCACCATGAGGCACCTCCATCCCACCACCATGAAGCTGGTGTCCTTGACTTCTGTAGGCTTAACCTTTAGTGGGCCCCAGGGTGATGGACCCCCAACTCTTCTGGAAAGAGAAACAGAGGAAGTGAGGAAAGGAAAGAAGGGAACTAATGGTCCCTATCTGGTCTGGGGTGTCACCTTTAGATGCCACCCTCACAGGTGACAGGTGAGGCAGACCCAACCTAATGGCTATGTTTTCTCCCCCTCTTCCCAGATGGTGGTCCAGAGGGAGACACACACCCTTCCACAGCCTACCTCCTGCCCTCTGCCTCGCTGGAGAGCAACATGGAAGAGGGGGTGACATCAGTAGTCCCAGGACCCCTGCCATCCCAGAAAGCACTGGAAATGCTGGAGGGGTCATTGCCCCCTGCACTCCCTGATGAGGGCAGTGTCCCACACACCCCAGCCCTCAGGAAGGGCCTGCCGTCCCTGAAGCAACTCAACTCGGCCCGGAAGCAGCTGAGGCCCCTGGTCACCCCGACAACTCTGCAGAGACTAGGGTCCCCTGCCTCAGCCACCACAAAGCCGCGTGTGCCTGGGGACCCTGAACAGCCCACAGAGCCTGCTCCATTGCAGATAGTGCCCTTCACCACACTGGTGACCTCGCTCCCGAACAGCCCGGAGCCTGCACAGGCCCCCGACGACAGCAGCCCGGGGAGCCTGCAGGACAAGGGTGACAATGAGCTGACCGGGTCTGCTTCCGAAGAGAGCCAGGAGACCACCACGTCCACCATTATCACCACTACCATCATCACCACGGAGCAGGCCCCAGGTAGGCCACACTCACCTCCTACCCTTGTTGTGCTTTCCAGAGGGCATGGAATCACGGCCTTGCTCCTGGAGGGAGAGCAAGCTACCGCTCCAGCCGTCCTTTTACTTTGTTTTGAGAGGGTGTGTGTGTGTGTGTGTGTCCACGGGTGTCCTGGGAATAGAACAAGGGCCATACTACGGAGCCACGCCCTCACCGGAAGTGCCCTGGCTTTTCCAGGATAGCGGCCCTTCTTGTCTTCCGGTTTCTCTGTAGAGTCAGCCAACCACGGATACAAAGATGTCAGAGAAGTTAGTTGTATCCATTCTATGAGCCTCAGACTTCTTCCTCATCGTATTCCCTAAACCATAGGAGAACAGCTCCCACAGCCTTCTGTCGTCATGGGGAGGCGGTGTCGCTATAGATGATTGACATGGTAAGGGAGCAGGATGTTCAGTTTCTACAGCTTCCTATAGAAGGGCTGGAGCAGGGAGCAGACTGCTGAGCCTGCTCTCCAGGCCTGCACTTGGTACCTCTCTTTGTCTGCATCCTTCTCCAATGGAGAGAGGCCACAGCTGCCAAGCATGCATCGCAGCCGCTCTCTGTGCAAGCGAGGGTGCCCTGAAACTGCAGAACTGGGCCTCTCCATGGATAGCAAGAAAGGTTTATGGGGAACAAACTGCCAAAGCCATCTCCACCCTCTTGGAGTAGGGAGCAGAGAGAAGAGCAAAAATGTGCAAAATCACCGGATTTTGTATGACAGAGCAGGGGTCTTTGAGCTGATGCAGGCTGTGGAGATTGACACCAGGAGCCAGATGTACTTGCCCAAAGTAGGTAAGCTTTGGGTCAGATTGTTGGAGGCTCCTGGTAATGACACCTTCAGGCCTCTGTTTTTCTCCCAGTCAAGTCCTCTGCTTAGAACATTGTCACCAACACCATTGTTTAGGGATCACAGTAGGCGGAGAAAACAGAACAGGATGCTGGGAGAAAGAAGCTGAGTCAGTGAGTCGCCATGGTTCTCCCACGCCAGACAGACGCAGGTTAAGATCATTCCTGGTAAGCCAGCTTGTGGACTACACAGAATATTAGAAATGGGTTAGATCAATATGTAAGAGCTAGCCAATAAGAGGCTGAAACTAATGGGTCAGGCAGTGTTTAAAAGAATACAGTTTCCGTGTAATTATTTCAGGGCATAAGCTAAGCTAGCCATGTGGGCGGCCGGGCGCCTGGGACTCAGCCCCGCCGCTCTTATTTCAACAGATCACTGTGCTCTGTACCTCACAACTAAGGCTGTCCGCCGGGTCTGAAAGTGTGTTGTGTGAGCTGGCCCGACTGACCCTCCCAGTGCTTTGATCTACCTGCCTTTAAGATGAGAGTGAAAGGAGGCTGGAGAGATGGCTCATTGGTAGTGTTCAGGAGGGCCTGGCTTCGATTCCCAGCACCCACAGGGCAGCTCACAGCCATCTATAATGGGACCTGATGCCCTCTTCTGGCCTGAAGGTGTTCGTGGAGGTAGAGAACCATATCCATAAAATATATGTCTTAATAAATTATTTTTAAAAGATGGGAGTGGAATGCCATTCTGTCTAAGGCTGAATGGGGCTGCCCTCTGATGACCTATAACATCCATCAGGAGAGGACAGAGGTCAGCAGGCATCAATGAAAACAAGACAGCAATCCCTACTCAAGTTTGTGGAACTCTTGGCTCTCTTGCACCTCCGCGGACACCCTTCTCAGCTTCTCTTCTCCTCCCTGTTGCCCAGCAGCAGAGTCATTCCTGGTTTTGTCTCTGTGTTGACTCCAGGGGCACATGGGGTCTGGTGGACATACAGTTAAGCCCATAGGTCGACGTCCACTCCACAGCCCACCTGTGGGCTCCTGGCCACAGCCCCGTGTCCTGACTGCAGCATTTGTTCCTTCCACAGCTCTCTGCAGCGTGAGCTTCTCTGAGCCCGAGGGATACATTGACTCAAATGATTTCCCACCTCAGCCTCTCGGCAGCTTCCTGGAGTGCACATACAATGTGACGGTCTACACGGGCTATGGAGTAGAACTGCAGGTAGCCCAGTCTTGGTGGCCTTACTGTCACATCTTTTCTCAGACCAGTGTTATTTTGGTTGGTTTTACAGAGTGGGACCTCCCACAAGTGCATGTCCCACTGAAGCCCGAGAACACAGAGATGACATGTTGGCAAAGCATGGGATGTGTTACCCAGAAATGAAGTCCCTAACACCATGCGTATTAAACACAAGCAGGCACCACATACAAGGCATATGTCCGTGTGTACACATGGGTACACAGTACCGCCATTCACCCCTTACAACATAGAGCACAGAAGTAAACAGCAACAAGTGCCTGGGGAAGGTGGGGTGCCCTGGAGTGCAGACACAGTGAGGAGGGAGGAAGCTGAGAGAGACCCAGAAAGAGAGCACCCTCACTTGCCAGCTCACCAGTTCACACAGACAGGAGGGACCCAGAAAGAGAGCACCCTCACTTGCCAGCTCACCAGTTCACACAGACAGGAGGGACCTAGAAAGAGAGTGCCCTCCATTGCGAGCTCACCAGTTCATACAGACAGGAGGGAGTGTGCTGTGTCCAAGCCGCCACTCACAGGGGCCTCTGGGTGCCCTCTCCAGCCGCATCCCTGCTGCCCCAGCTCTCTATCTACCCTGTGTGTTCCAGGTGAAGAGTGTGAACCTATCAGAGGGGGAACTGCTTTCCATCCGTGGGGTGGACGGCCCCACCCTGACAGTCCTAGCCAACCAGACTCTCCTGGTGGAGGGCCAGGTGATCCGTAGCCCCACCAACGCCATCTCTGTCTACTTCCGGACCTTCCAGGATGATGGGCTCGGGACCTTCCAGCTGCACTACCAGGGTAGGGTCCTCTGAAGCCAGTCGGGTGGAGACACTGGCCTCACTTTCCCTTAACACCTAACCACACTCTTGGGCTTTTGTGCCAGGGACCCCAGTTGCATTTTGATTAAATCAAAAGAATCCTCCTCCCTGCTTGGGAGCAATGGTATTTATTTATTTTATTTATTTATTTATTTATTTATTTAGGTTTTTCGAGACAGGGTTTCTCTGTAGCTTTGGTGCCCGTCCTGGAACTAACTCTTGCAGACCAGGCTGGCCTCGAACTCCCAGAGATCCGCCTGCCTCTGCCTCCCGAGTGCTGGGATTAAAGGCGTGTGCCACCACTGCCCGGCGAGCAATGGTTTTTAAAGCCAAGAACAAAACATAGATAATTTTGGAACTGGAGAGAGGGCTCAGGTAAAGAGCTTGCCATGCATATGTGAGAACTGGGCCTCCATGTTCAGAACCCACATGAAAGGCAAGGCGGGGCACACCTGTAACTCCAGTGGATTCTAGGATTTGCTGGCCTACTGACTTAGCCAAATCAGCAAGTTCCAAGCCTCCTTGAAAACTGACGTGGAGAAACCATGAAGCTGGCAACTCCAGCACCCAGCTTCCCCAGGGTCCCCTCTGTCCTCCTCACCAGGCTGCAGCCTGAATGTGGGTTGCTGGCTTCCCTGTCTGCAGCTCATTCACTTGCGTTTCTCCTTCCTCCCCAGCTTTCATGCTGAGCTGCAGCTTCCCCCGCCGGCCCGAGGCCGGAGATGTCACGGTGATGGATCTGCACTCTGGTGGGGTGGCCCACTTCCACTGCCACCTGGGCTACGAACTGCAGGGAGCCAAGACTCTGACCTGTATCAATGCTTCCAAACCCCACTGGAGCAGCCGGGAGCCTGTCTGCTCAGGTACCACCAGTGTTCACAAGCCAGGAGGTGGGAGGCCACTAGCACTGTGACTGCATGGCATGGTGACCTCCAACCATAAAATTCTTTCATTGTTCCTTCATAAGTGTAGTTTGCTACCATCATGAATAATAATGCAAGTATCTGATTTGCAGGATATCCAATATGCGAACCCCAAAGGGGTCAAGACCCACAGGTTGAGAACCACTGCTCTAGGTCCTCTGGAGTAACCTTGGACAAGGTTCTTATTTTCCAAACTGTGTTGTAACAAAACGCATGACACTGGCTCCTGCAGGCATTGATCACGTTGTAGGGTCTGTGCCACCGCCGCTCTGTCCAGCAGGAACCTTGCTGTCCAGCAATCACGCAGCAGTCTGCGTAATGGCTGCAGTTGTCTTTGTGTATTCTAGACACTAAGCCTTCGTCAGACCTACAACGCCCTGCCCACGCCCTACAGTCACCTTTGTTTCTGTTGTGAGGTAGCACACGTGGCTTTTGTGTCTGTCTGCTTCCAATAGTCAGGGTTTTCAAGATCCTTAGCATGGATAAGCATGCCGTTCCTTTTTGTGGCTGAGTATTGTTCGGTCGTGTGTTATGTTCTGCTTTGTTTACCTGTCCATCATGAGATGTTAGATTTAGTTCTACCTTTTATCTAAGTAACTGCTTTGCTATGAACATGGAAATAAGTTTTTGTTTCTCTTCAATATGATCCTGAGGCGTTAACCCCGACAGGCCCACACTTCCCACAGCAGCTGCGCCATTTCACTTCCGCTCCCCACCTCCTGCCAACACTTATCAATTCACTGTTTTCTGTGCTCTATAACCAGCACAGTGGGTCTATAGGCATCTCACCACGTTCTTGTTTCCTGATAAGTACCTCACCTCTTTTCAAACACTTTTATATGCTTGGCAGCTGTCAGTGTGCCGCCGTCTCCAAAGAAAGACTCTTCAAACCTTTTGCCATCAAGAGGCTACTGGGTTGTTGTTTGTTCTGAAAACACTCTTTACATATGCTGAATCCAGACCTCTATGAGATACGATGTGTAGGCCTCTCTGCCTGTTCTGTGGCTTTCTTTTGACCTCTTCATGTGGCCTGTGGCACTACCTTTTCTCTGAGGACAAGGTCTGACTTAGCCCCTGTTTCTTCTGTTGTTTGGACTTTGCAGGTGGCTGGTGCTGTTTGGTTTTGTTTTTTGAACTCAGTCAATGTGAACCAAAAGTTGATGCCAGCCACCAACTAAGGTGGCCTGATGCCCCCTGGTGGAGAGAAGTGGGTGGTGCGGGCCTGCAGGTGACAGCCAAGATCCTTGGCCACGAGGGACTGATGAGGGTCTATCAGTCGTCCTACCAATACCCATAAGTATCCACTGGTGACTGGGTTCTGCACCCACCATTGGAGCTGTGAGCTCCCTTGGAGTCTGCAGCTTGGTGCAGGACGTGTGTCTTAATTATTGTTCTATGGCTGTGAAGAAACGCCAAGACTGAGACAACCCTTCCTTAAAAAAACAATTTAATTGGGGCTTGCATACAGTTTCAGAGGGCTAGTCCATGACCAGTTGGTGGAAAACAGCCAGGCACAGTGCTGAGCAGTAACCAAGAGCTTTATATAGCAGTCCACGGGCAGGAGGCAGAGAGAGACTGGGCCTGCCATGGGCTTTTGAAACTGCAAAGTCCACCCCCCCCATGACAAAATTCCTTCAAGAGGGCCACACTTCCCAGTCCTCCCCAAACAGTTCTATTACCTGGTGACTAAATATTCAAATATATGGGCCTATGGGGACCATTCTCAAACCACCACAATATGTGACAAACATCTGAGCTAACATGGCGGGGGGGAGTAGTAAGTGCCAGAAAGGGTATCATAGGCGTAGTGTCACATCGCAGGTGGGGACAGGAGAAACCCTGTCACCCTAGAGAAAGGGCTCAGGGATAACAAGTAATGGTAAGCCAGAGACCGGGGAAGGAGTCCCCAAGGGGCCAGGCTGTGGAGGCTAAGTGAAGGCAGAGGGTGGGGGTTGTCCCGGCCAGTGAGCTTGCCTGTGCAAAGTCCCAGAGGTGAAAGGACTCAGCAGATTTGAGGAAGTCAGAACATATCAGCATCACTCGGGAAGCAGAAGCAGGAGGATCTCTGTGAGTTTGAGGCCAGCCTGGTCTGCACAGTGAGTTCCAGGAGTCATAGAGAGAGACCCTGTCTAAAAGATTATAAAGAAGAAGGGGGGCAGGAAAAGAAGGAGGAGGAGAAGGAGGAGGAGGAGGAGGAGGAGGAGGAGGAGGAGGAGGAGGAGGAGGAGGAGGAGGAGGAAGAAGAAGAAGAAGAAGAAGAAGAAGAGGAAGAGGAAGAGGAAGAGGAAGAGGAAGAGGAAGAGGAAGAAGAAGAAGAAACCACACTGACATGTCAGAAAACATGAGGACAGGATAGGGTGAGATCATGTCCCCACCCCCAGCCACCGTGGGCAAACCTCAGGTTCAGGTTGGCTGTGCCAATTCCATCACAGATATGTAGCACAATGATTTGAGTCTCTGACTGACAGACAGGAGGACAGTGTCCCTGGAATGGAACAGAAAGGGAATCCTTCTCTCAGAGGTGGGGTGGTTTCCTGGTGCTTGCTTCACCTGCCACACAGCTGAGTCCAGGGCAGGGAGAGCTATCAAACCTTTTCTCCCACTGTCAACCCAGTCCCATCATTCTGTCAGTCAGCAGACATGCTGTGAGTATCTACTGGGTGTCACAAACTGAGCTGCGGAGCTAAGAGAACCAAAGCAAGGAGCGGACTTTCTTCACCCACCACGTGGAAAGTGCCCACTCCACCCTCAAACCCCAACACTGGCTTCTTTCCGAATCATCGGATTCCACTATGAACGAGACATGGCTTGAAATAGCCCCGGCCTACATCCCAGTGGCTCTGCTTGTCAGTTGTGTGTCCTTGAGTGAGGCTTAATGCCTCTCAGCTCCTTTGACCCATTTGTGAGGGGCACAGTTGTTATTTGCTCAGTAAATGTTTCATGAAGCCAAGCCTGCAGTCCTGGCACTGGGGAGACTGAGGCAGGAGATTCACAGTTCAATCCAGTCTGGGCTACAAATGGAGATCCTCTCGCAAACTTTTAAGAAGTAACTAAATAAAAACTGATATCACTGAGCACACACTATAAGCCATATCATCGGGAGCTGGGGTCCACTACGACCCCACTGTCATCACAGCCGAGAGCCCAAGCCGCTATGGAAGGTGCTTTGCAGAGAAATTCTAAGCCAGCACTTGGAAGGCAGAGGCGCACGGGTCTCCGAGAAGGGCAGCCTGGTCTCGGAGAGGTGTGAAGAACACGGAGGCTGGCGATGAGTGGCTGAGCACACTGAGTGCTCATCTAGCTGAACACAGCCTGGGCTTCCATCCCCAGCACACATGAAATCTCAGCACTTGAGATGCAGAGGCAGGAGGAGCAGGAGTTAAGGTCATCTTCACCTACAAAGTGAATTTGAGACAGTCTGGACTACATGAGACCTTGTTTCTAAAAGAAAAAAATTGAAAAATCCAAGAAAGAAGCTAAGGAAAGGTGACACTTGAGTAGGGCCTTCCAGGACTTGGGAAAGAGCCAGGAGCCGTGTTTGTCCTCAAAGGAAGAGGCAGCTCCACAACATGACTGGTTTGATCTGGCTCCGGATGGAGACCCCAATTGTGCTTGTGTGTTCTGCTTCTCTGACCCTGGAGGAGGAACGGGGGCCTTTTGCTTAGACAAGACAGATTCCTACATGTCCTCAACCCTCCTCAAGGACAGGGATCACCCTGGACGAAGAGGCTTTGGACCAACTGTCCCAAACATCGCCCACACTGCGACCCCCTGAGAGTGAGTCCCAGCACGTCCTCTCCTCTGTGCTCTGACAGCTGTGCAGCTCCTGTGGGTCACAAATCTCTTTGTAGTGTCACTTCGCCATATTATTTTAACATAAAAGTGTTATATGGCTCTGGTTAAAAGAAAATTCCAGAAACACAAATGCACAGAAGACAGAAACAAATCACTTTTATATTTGGTGGTCTCAAGCTACCTCTGTAGCTCACTCACAGGAACGGACCAGCCGGTCTATTTACTGCTTCTTCAAGCTCCGGGATTCGTAAGCAGTGTCTGAGAATGCGGTGTTTGATGGCTCCGTGGAAGCCCAGTGTGTGCTTGGAGATTCATCCCGGTTCTAGTTTTGGTTTTGAGGATGAAGGCAGAGCTGGGCAGCCTCATTCACAAGTCAGATCAAATCCAAAGCTCCCTGCAGAATAAACTTGCAGGGCTCATTTCTAGGTCAGGGCGTTCTGACATAGTTTTAAAACGAGTTTTTGCTGAATTGCCCTTCGGGAAATGGTCTCAGCACACCTGGTGAGTTGCCCACTGTGCATAAGTAAAACCATGACCCCTGCCAATTGTGCTCTGACTTTATTGATATTTCTCAGCCTGCCAATGGGTGGGTAAAAGCAGAACTCAGCTGGAGTTTCTTCGACTCTTCCACTTCTGCGGTATCTGTGCAATAAGTCCTAGGTACATGCTTCTCCTTCTGTGAACTGCTCCCATCTGCCTCTGAGAATCATTTGATAACTGAGAGTCGAGGCATCAGGCCAGGGAGGTGGCTCAATGAGCTAACACTCTTGCTGCCAAGGCTAAAGAATGAGTTCAATCCCCAAAACCCACACGGTGGAAGGAAAGAGTCAATTCCTGTGGGTTGTCCTCTGACCTTCTCGAGGGCAATGTAGCCCACACAGAGATGGATGATTGACTGAGTGACTGAGTGAGTGACTGAGTGACTGAGTGAGTGAGTGAGTGACTGAGTGACTGAGTGAGTGACTGAGTGACTGAGTGAGTGACTGAGTGAGTGAGTGACTGACTGACTGAGTGAGTGACTGAGTGAGTGAGTGGGTGAGTGAGTGTGTGTGTGAGTGAGTGAGTGAGTGAGTGCATGAGTGAGTGAGTGAGTGAGTGTGTGAGTGAGTGAGTGAGTGCATGAGTGAGTGAGTGAGTGTGTGTGTGTGAGTGAGTGAGTGAGTGACTGAGTGAGTGAGTGACTGAGTGACTGAGTGACTGAGTGAGTGAGTGAGTGAGTGAGTGACTGAGTGAGTGAGTGACTGAGTGACTGACTGACTGACTGAGTGACTGAGTGAGTGAGTGAGTGAGTGACTGACTGACTGAGTGAGTGACTGAGTGACTGA
>NC_022010.1:2100447-2108648 GCF_000317375.1 Microtus ochrogaster | reverse complement strand
TGACTGACTGAGTGACTGAGTGAGTGAGTGAGTGAGTGACTGACTGACTGAGTGAGTGACTGAGTGACTGACTGACTGACTGAGTGACTGAGTGACTGACTGAGTGAGTGAGTGACTGAGTGAGTGAGTGGGTGAGTGAGTGTGTGTGTGAGTGAGTGAGTGAGTGAGTGAGTGAGTGCATGAGTGAGTGAGTGAGTGAGTGAGTGCATGAGTGAGTGAGTGAGTGAGTGAGTGAGTGTGTGTGTGAGTGAGTGAGTGCATGAGTGAGTGAGTGAGTGTGTGTGTGTGAGTGAGTGAGTGACTGAGTGAGTGAGTGAGTGAGTGACTGAGTGAGTGACTGAGTGACTGAGTGAGTGAGTGAATGAATTAATGAGTGAATGAATTTGGATTTCCTAAAGAACATCTATGCTCAGTCTGAACATTCAGATCCTCCCTGTCGCGGCACCCAGATGTTGGTGACTCCATGCAAGGGGTCAAGTCAGCAGCCTCCCTCCTGTGTTCCCAGCTCCACCCTAGCTAAAGGGCTTGGGTGCAGTGCCGGGAGACCAAACCCACCATCTCCTCTCTGCTCTTCCCTCACCACCTCACTTTCTGCATCCAGCCCCGTGTGGAGGAGCTGTGCACAACGCCACTATCGGCCGAGTCCTCTCCCCCAGTTACCCTGGAAACGCCAACAGCAGCCAGCGCTGCGTGTGGACCATCGAGGCTCCAGCGGGTCAGAAGCTGCACCTGCATCTGGAAAGGCTTCTGCTTCAGGAGAAGGACAGGTGAGCTGTCCACACCACTGCCCCTCCCCACCTCAGAGAGGGCGTGCTGTGGTGTGGACTGGACCCCAGAAAGACAGCCCTGGGGGAGGATGGTAGAGAGCTTATGACTCCTGCTTCCAACCAGGAATCTGAGATACTGGGGGAGAGAGACTTGCCTGGGCCACCTAGGAAGCTAGGGGAGGATAGTGGGAATCAAGCATGCACACACACACACACACACACACACACACAGCCTAGGGCTTCCTTTTAGGCATCTCTTTTCTTAGTGGAATAACGAGTTGCACCTCCTCTGTACAAAGACAAGATCTCCATGGAGGACAGGCACAGCACAGACAGCATTGGCCCCTGAGAAGACAGAAAACAGGGATGGAGAAACCAGAAGCCGGCAACAACTCTGCCAAGCCTGTGTGTGCAGACCATATATAAATATAAGGAATCCAGATTCAATACCAGCATTCTAGGGCCTTATTCTAGAACATTCTAGAAAACAAGAGCCTGTCTTAGGTTGTGCTCTGAAAGCAGGTGAGGGATGGGAATGTGTGGGCGGGGAGTTTACCTGTGTCTCAGTTAGGATTTCTATTGCTGTGAAGAGGCACCATGACCACAGCAACTCTTATAAAGGAAAACATTTAATTGGGGTGGCTCACTTACACTTCAGAGGTTCAGTTCATTATCATCATAGTGAGACATGGCGGTGTGTGGGCAGACACAGTGCTGGAGAAGCAGCCGAGAGTCCTACATCTTGCAGGCCACAGGAAGTGATCTCAGTGTCACACTGAGGGAAGCTTGAACAAAGGAGCCCTCAGAGCCCGCCTCCACAGTGACACACTTCCTTCAACAAGGCCACGCCTACTCCAGCAAAGCCACACCTCCTAATATTGCCACTCCCTATGAGCTTGTGGGAGCCAATTTCAGTCAAACCACCATACCCTGGTGAGCAGTGGATGGCGTGGAAACTGCAGGAAGGAAATGCAGGATGTGGGATCAGCAGACAGATCCTGGGACAGCAGGGACCCAGCCCGCAGGAAGTCACAGTGGCCATGTCGGAAGGATGAGGGAATGGTGAATTTATCCAAAGCATCTGTCAGTCACTGTGCTCATGGTCACACTCTAGGCAGCCTTGAGATGTAGCTGGGTGGGCTACAGACCTTGGGGCTTGTGCAGAGAGGAAACAGCAGAGTCTTCAGGGACAACCCGGGTTGCAAGAGTGAGGAGGGGTAGGACCTTGGCAGCTGTGCTGCATCCAGGGCACCAAAAAGTCACCAACCAGTGTGATGTGTGAAAGGGGTGCTCTCCCCCAGCTTTTCAGCAGAGCAAATGAGGTGCTCCAGTGTCGTCACTGGGGTGTTTTGGTGTCAAATTGCAGTCTTTCCCAGGAAGACTGGCCCATAGCTAGGCATGCACACCCTGCTAATGGACATCTTTCAAAGCAGTCATCTCGTCTACCTCTCCCATGTAACGCTGGAGGTAAACAGAGCTGCCATTTATTACAGCCAAGAAAGAAAGCCAGGCTACATTGACACTCGGTGACTGTGGCTATTAACTGCTCTTGCAGAGGATCTACCTGAGCTCACTAACTTCACACAGTGCACAGACACACAAGCAGGCACAAACACCCATACCCACACACTAATCCTTAAAAAGAAAAAAAACTTTAAATCCCAGCAGCCATATCTCTGTACGTTCCAGACTAGCTAGGGCTGCATAGTGAGATGCTGTCTCAAAACAAAAAGACTGCATTCAGTGGCCCTGTCAGAGAAGAAATGAAGAGGGGGCGGAGGAGAAAAGGAAAAGAATGAGAGCCTTGGTGTCATACATCTGCAATCCCAGAACTCAAGAGGCTGTCAATTCGGGGCCAGCGTGAGCTAGAGTGAGGTTCTATCCAAAACAACCAAGCGCCGTTAATGTAGCTCAGGGTAAGAGCCATTGACTGCGTGTGCAAGGCCTGTGTTCTCTCTCCAGCGCTGGAGCCAGGGTGGGGGAGGGGGAGATACAGCGAGAGACCAAACAAGCCTTTACGAAAGCTGTGCAGACTGTGACAAGTGACCCAGAGACACTCCACTCTGTTGGTGTCCATGACACCTACAGAGAAGCTGAGTTGGCCTTAGGGATTCTAGCACTCCAGTGTTGGTAGTGGTTGAAGTTAGTGGGGTGGACTTTTTTATGCACCCTATGCCAATTGAAGAAAAATGGCTTAAACATCTCAGAGCCCTGACAAGATTCTACCCAGAAACAAGGAGGGCATGGCCTTCTCAGAGAGTCACACTAAAAGAACTCAAAAGCACGGGAGCTCCTGGGTGACAGAACTGGGGGTGTCTGTATTGGGGATATGGGAAGGACAGAGACAGAGGTCAAGGAAGGAATCCATGCATCCCATTAGGGCTGAAGAAGAGGCTCTCAGAGGAAGAGGGAAAGACACTGGGAAGAGAAGCCAGTCTGTCTCAAGGCGTCCTCAAGAGTGGCAGCTTCTTCTATGGCCAGGACAGAGCTATGGGAGGAGCGGAGGAGAAGCATTTTCATAGGAGTTCCCCAAGTGACACCAGACCCTGTAATATTCAGGCAGCCTGCATTTCTGTGAGGGACAGGGAAGACTGAAAAGGCGGGATCTGAGTTTAGACAGGGGCCCAGATCTGCACTCCCATGCCCCCCTCCCCTCTGGCCACAGGGTCACTGACCCAAGAAGACAAATCAGCACCCCTCTGTCCTTTCTCTGGCCAGGATGATTGTCTACAGTGGACAGACAAACACATCGGCCCTCCTGTACGACTCGCTGCGAACGGAAAGTGTGCCCTTTGAGGGCCTGCTGAGCGAGGGCAGCAGCATCCGCATCGAGTTCACGGCTGACCAAGGCCAGGCAGCCTCTGCCTTCAACATCCGCTTTGAGGGTGAGGAGCCCCCTGAATCTGGGCCTGGGATGGGGGATAGTCATCTCTTGTGCTGGTGACTGGTATAGCCCTTCCCCCACTCCCTCCTTCCCTCCCTCCCTCTCTTCCTTCCTCCTTCCCTCCCTCCCTCTCTTCCTTCCTCCTTCCCTCCCTCCCTCTCTTCCTTCCTCCTTCCCTCCCTCCCTCTCTTCTTTCCTTCCTTCCCTCCTCCTTCCCTCCCTCCCTCTCTTCCTTCCTCCTTCCCTCCCTCCCTCCCTCCCTCTCTTCCTTCCTTCCTTCCTTCCTTCCTTCCTCCTTCCCTCCCTCCCTCTCTCCTTTCCTTCCTTCCTTCCTCCTTCCCTCCCTTCTCTTCCCTTCCTTCCTTCTTTCTTTCTTTTGAGTTGGGGTTATGTAGGAATCTCATGTAGCTCAGGCTAGCCTCAAACTCAATGAACTTCTGATCCTCCTGCCTCTACCTTCCAAGTGCCAGGATTACAAACATGAATCACCAAGCCTAGTTCACACGACACTGAAGAGCAATCCTAAGGCCTCCTTCATACTAGGCGAGTATTCTGTCAATGTAGCCACAGTTACATCCCTTTTTGCTTCAGTTTGGGCTTTTTGAGGCAGAATGTCTCTAATAATCCAGGCTGACCTTGAATTTACAATCCCCCTGCCTCGACTTTCCTGGTGAGGGGATCACAGGTGTGTGCCATCACACCGGACTTGTGTGTGTGCTCCCCATGTGACCCTCACCACACAGAGATAGGGAACTACAGCCTCCTCTCACATGAGAAAGCCAAGGAGAAAGAAAGCCAGCCTGAGCCTCTCTTAGGACATGGCGAAGTGATGTCCCTGTGGGGTCTAGCCTCCTTCTAAGAACAATCTGGGTCTCTCCTGCTTAGACCGTGGTGTTCTGTGTTCCCTAGGGGCTGCAGTTCAGACTTCTTGGAGTGGCGGGGGGTGGGGAGGCTAGTGAGGGCCAGACGATGTATATCCAATGGCAGGACTCACAACGCTGGGGCACAGAAATAAAAACTGCATATCTCTGGGACAGGAGGCAGGTCTTAGCTATATCACACATGAGAAAAATGAGGCTCCAAAAGTCCAGATGCCTGGCCCTGGTCAGAGGCACCCTTCTGTTCTGACAGAGTCTCACTCAGTAGCCCAGGCTATCCTGGAAATTGCTGTGTAGCCCAGGCTGTCCTTGAGCACACAATAACCTATACCTGTCTTGGTCTCTCTAGAGCTAGGATTACAGCTCTGGGGTACCTTGTCTTTGAGCTATTTTTAAATAGTACAGGATGTTCTTTATCTCATCTGGCCACTGCCTCCTCTGTGTCCCCACCCCAGCCTTTGAGAAAGGTCACTGCTATGAACCCTACATCCAAAACGGGAACTTCACCACGTCAGACCCAACCTATAACATCGGCACCATTGTGGAGTTCACCTGCGACCCTGGCCACTCTCTGGAGCAGGGCCCAGCCGTCATTGAATGTGTCAATGTGCGTGACCCATACTGGAACGACACGGAACCTCTATGCAGAGGTGAGTCACCACCTCCCACAGCACCGGAACACCAGGGCCTCCCCCTGCCTGCAAAGAACAAGGTTCCAGCCTACAAGATCTGGCTGAATTACACACTGGTTTTAGGATGAGATCCTTTCCAGACCAATGATCCTCTGGATCTGGTTGCTGCTGGTACTTGCAGGGAGTCACAAAACGGTCCATTTTAGGAGCTTCTCCTTCCTGCAGGCCCAGCCGCTATGGCAGGAGAGCCCTGTATGGCTGTCAGATCCTTTGCCCTCCCCCACTTCATATGCTGCTACAGTGACAGCTGAGTCAACAGCACACAGCAGCCCTAGGGCCCTGAATGGCCATCACTGTAGACCACAACCAGGCACCTGCTGAGGGCTGCATGTCCCTCATGACAATACCCTCTCTACAGCCACACACAGAAGACACAAGCCCCTATGGCGATGAATCTGATACAGAGCATCCTAGGGTCACTGGAGTGGGCTTCACCTCCCTGTGCTCAGAGCCTAGAAAATGCTGGCTGTGACAACTCTCACCCACACTGGCTTCCCACTTACTGTATTCAAGGCCACTGAGCTCTGGCATACGGTGGAATAATGGGTGCCCTCGCTCCTGGCAACCAGCTGGCAGTTGGCATGAAGACACAGCCTTGCTCTGGTGAGGGACTGGTCCCTGAATTAAACATGCTACATTAACAGAGCAGAATTTACTGAGGTTTCAGCCTTTGCCATACTGAGGACCTCGTCTCTGCTTCCCATCCAGGCCGGATCTTTAGAACCTTGAACCTGGTTGCCATCTGGGCATTCACTGGGGCCAGAGGAGGTGCTGCAAGTGGGTGTGGTGAGCTCAGTCACATTCCATCATAATAAGCCAGTGGCCAGCAAGGGCATTTCTGGCCACACAAGGAGGGAAGCTGATGCAATAAGTCCATACACACCTCATTTAAAGCTGGCAGAAGAGTGTGAGCTGTCCTCAGTGGAGAAGACACTGCCAACCTCTCCCCTCAGAGTTTCAGAGGTCTCCCCACACACAAGCACACTCATATAAATGCACACACATAGGTGCACCATGCACATACACACACATGCTGCCCCCAACTCCACCCCACATGCGCACATAGTCACGTGGTGCAGTGACCCACAGCTGCCAGCTTCATCCCCCATCTCCCAACCACTATGGTCTCTTTTTTTTTTTTTTTTTGGTTTTTAGAAAAGGGGTTTCTTTGTGGCTTTGGAGCCTGTCCTGGCACTAGCTCTGTAGACCAGGCTGGTCTCGAACTCACAGAGATCCACCTGCCTCTGCCTCCCGAGTGCTGGGATTAAAGGCGTGCGCCACCATGGCCCAGCTCCACTATGGTCTCTTGACTTCCTCACAATGGTGTCTTTTTTGTGTCTGTCCATCTGTCCATCTGTTGCAGCCATGTGTGGTGGGGAGCTCTCTGCCGTGGCTGGAGTGGTGCTGTCTCCAAACTGGCCAGAGCCCTATGCAGAAGGTGAAGACTGTGTGTGGAAGATTCACGTGGGGGAGGAGAAGCGGATCTTCTTGGACATTCAGTTGTGAGTGTCTGAGGCGCCCTTCACCACGGCCCACTACGGCAGGCAGATGGGGACGAACTGGTTTCTGCTTTATTGGTTCAGCTAGGATTAACTAAGCACCTAGTACATGCCAGGGAGCGGCAGAGCCCTGGGGTTGTCACAGTAACGCAACCAGGAGCATATGAAGAGAGCGGTCCCTCTTCTCATGGACTCGTTCTGCTAAGGAGGCTGATGCTCGGGAGGGTGTACACAGATAAGCACACGCGTGGCTTCAGTTCACAGCATAAGGGAGGGTCATGGCCACTGGGGATTCGACCTAAAGGAGGGGAAGAAGGCTTCCGCGCAAAGCTCAGGCTAAAGATGAGTGGAGAAGAGGTGCAAAGGTCCCTTTCTTATTTCTATTACTTTCATGTATCCATTGTGAGTGAACGTTAGAGAGTGCATGTCACAGTGGGGGGAGAGGCAGTCAGAGGACAGCTTGTGGGGGTCGATTCTACCTTCTAACAGCAGGACCCAGGGACAGTATCAGGTGACTTTACACACTGAGCCATCTTGTCAGCCACAATTTTTGAAAAGCCAAATGGCCAGTGTGGGCAGGAATAAAGGAAGGTGCGCCATGTACCCCAGCCCACTATAGCCCTTCCCTGTCTGCCGTCTGAGCTAGATGTCCCTGTCAGCCAACATCTGGTCTTATTTTGCCAGACCTTGGACTACATATAGTGACAAATGGCTGGAAGTGTTTAGTGAATGGGGACAGCTGCCCTAGGCCGCTTCCCACTCTCCCTGGGCAATGTGTCCATCCAGCACACCGCCACCAGGTCCCCAGGAGAGCAACACTGAACCCAGAGTGAAGCTGCTAGCTCTGGGGGCTTGTATCTGAGGTCATGGCCCTGCCTGGAGGGCAGCTTCCAAGAACTGCCGGAGGTGAAAGAGAAGTAGCCTCTGTTGGCCTCTCAGCCACCTCCTCCCACTGTCCTCTGTGAGATGGGGACAGGGACAGATGGTGGTGTCCGGAGTAAAAGTCTTTCTGGGAAGAGGCCAGAAGCAGGAGTCTATGGGCCTCTGGCTCTGTGAGCAACAGGCAGGTCTCACGTAACCTAGTAGCTATCTTTGTAGTGTGTATTCATCAGGTGAGGGATGGGTTTTGTCAAGATGTCTATGATACCATGTGACTATATCCGTCCCCGCACTCTGCTTTGCCCCATCCACTCCTTCAACTTCCCCTCAAAAAGTCCCCCTTATCTTTAAAAAAGTCTACATTTTGCATAAAGGAGGAAATGTTGCATTTGTCCAAGTCTGGCTATTTTGCTTAACATGGTGGTCTCCAATTCCATCTATTTTCGTGCAAATGACAAAATTTCATTTCTTTATGGCTGAACACAACTCATAAGAATGCCACTTTTTGCACGCCTTTAATCCCAGCACTCGGGAGGCAGAGGCAGGTGGATCTCTGTGAGTTCGAGACCAGCCTGGTCTACAGAGCTAGTGCCAGGACAGGC
>NC_022010.1:2097490-2100347 GCF_000317375.1 Microtus ochrogaster | reverse complement strand
AAAAAAAAAAAAAAAGAATGCCACATTTTCTTTATCCACACATCTGTCCATAGATATCAAAGCTAACCACATCATTCAGCCATTATGAGTAGCAATAGGCCCAGATGCGTGAGCTCTCTGTCCAAGGCTGGCTTAGGTCATTTGTGGTCTACCCAGAGACCTGCCTGGAATTCTCCTTCCCGTTTCTGGAGACCCATGGTTGTCCTGGGGCCACTCCCACCTGCAATGAGTAAGTGTTCCCTTCCCCCATCCGCCTCAGCATGTATTGTTGTTCTGACTAGGTTGAGACGGTCATTTTCTTTGTGACTAAGGACCCTGAACGTTCTCATCTCTACCACCCTGTGTTTGGTTTTGGAGAACTGTCTGTTTCGCTCGTACGCTCACAGGTTGATAAGGTTGTTGGGGGCTGTTTATTTACCACAGTCTTTACAGACACTAGCTATCAATCCTCTGAGGTGACATTGGCAAAGATCTTCCCCTCTGACTGCCATCTCTTAGTTCTGCTTCTCTTGCTTTGAAATTCTGTAGAGTTCAGTCTCTTGATTCTTGGACCTTTTCCCTGAGTTGTTGGATACCCTCAGAAAGTCCTTTACTGTGCCAGTAACTTGGGGTGTTTTCTTCCGTTTCCTCTAACAGTTATAATTTCTGGTCTTAAAGTGAAATTTTGACCCACACTGAATTGATTGCGGGGGGGGGGGCATAGATCCCATTTCTGTTACAAGTTTCCCAGTGCTGTTTGTTGAAGATTCAGATTTGGACACTTTTGTCAAAGACCATGTGGCTGTCACTGTGTGAGTTCATTTCTGGATCTTCTATCTATTCCTCAGGTGTGTGTATGTGTGTGCATGTGTGTACATGTGTGTGCATGTGTGTGCATGTGTGTGAATGCACATGTGTGTGTGCGTGTGATTGAACTGTCATATAAAACTGTCCCTGGAGCTTGGCCTTGGCCTTCCTGCTCCTGCCAAGCCAAACGCCCCACAAATCTTGAACAGGCCAGGGACAGAATTCCACCTCCTTTCTTCCCAGCTCTGTGATCCAGGCCTTCTCTCAATTGAAGTTTCTGTAATCATCAGTGGGGGTCATGGGACATCGATGTCTGTGATTCTTGGGGTGACAAGAGTATTGAAGGGTGGATGGGCAGCTTGGCACCGCACTGGGTTTTATTTCCATCTCGAAGACTGTGCACGACAGAGAAGCTGAAACCATTAATTCAGAATCCTTTCCCACAGCCAGGCCAAGGCACCAGCATGGGGTGGGCATGGCATAGGACAAGTGCCTGTCTTCTAGTTATTCAGGCAGCTGAGCTGAATGGTGGTGCCCCAGCTCCCCTGCTCCCAGGGCTACATGTCCCTGTACAGACAGAGGAGGGGAGCTAAGGGGAGCTGTTACCTCCGGCACTGCAGAGACAGACATGATGACATGCAGGGAGGGAGGGACCCTGGTGGGACAGCACAAGGGCAGACACCTGAGGGCGGGAGAAGCCTCCACTGGCTGTGGTCAAGCTTCTGTGGCTCTCCAGTGTGAGCTCTTTGCTCTGGGCGGTGATTGGCTCTTTTCTTATCCCTCATACTGGAGAAAGTAACGTTCTTAAGGGACTGGAGAGACAACTCGGTGGACAAAGTGCTCACAAGGGTAAGGATCCGAGTTTAAGTCCCCAGGACTCACATAAAGACAGGTGAGGTAGTGTGTTTTTGTGATCTCAGTGGCCTATGGCAAGAAGGGAGGGAGAGACAATGACTCTCGCGGTCTTCTGGGCTCCTCAAGGAGCTTGGGTCGCTTCTCCGGCTCTGCCCTCTGCAGCACACCGCTTGTCTTCCAGGCCCAGACTGACTCCACTCCTTCACTGCTGCTGTTCTTGTGGCCATCCCATGGTTCTGGTGTCTCCAAATTGCTGGGGTTTCCTGCAACTGGGCTGCACTTTCACCGGTGGCCTCTCCTGGGCTCACTTCAGGGACCCCAGCCCTGCCACACAGCACCAGGCCTCAGCTACGCTCCATGACCCCTTCAGACCTTCAAAATCAGTAACACCTGTGTAGCATGATTACTAAAAACCCAGAGACAGATATTTGGGTTCAGTGTAAAAGTCAGCAAAGCAAAACAGCTAGCCATTGGTTCTTACCTCTACCCCAGTCCAAAATGGCGATCGTGCCTCCAGGAATCCTCCGAATGAGACTGTCTGAGAGCTTTCTCCTCCTGTCTTATATTTCTCTCGAGTGCTGGGATCAAAGGC
Organism: Microtus ochrogaster; assembly: GCF_000317375.1. Taxonomy (NCBI): domain Eukaryota; kingdom Metazoa; phylum Chordata; class Mammalia; order Rodentia; family Cricetidae; genus Microtus; species Microtus ochrogaster. The sequence goes on along the minus strand of NC_022010.1, from coordinate 2,098,114 downwards.
GTGCACCACTATCGCATGGTGTCTCTGTCTAACTAGTGTGGCTACTGGGATTAAAGGTGTGTGTCACCACTCTCTGGTTTGTAAGGCTGATCAGTGTGGCTGGTTTACTCTATGAAGTTCAAGCAAGCTTTATTTACTAAAAGACAAATGAAATATCACTGCACACATGGGTGACTCTTTACCAAGTTCAGCTGCCAGCAGGAAGTACAGTACTGGCTGCTTCTGGACCCCAGCTTCTGTGTGCTGGCCCTGAGGACACACTTCCCAGGTGATTTAATCTCTACGATGCTGGTCTCTTTTTTGCCACAACTGATTCTTCGGCTCCAGTTCACCAGCATCCATTGTCCCAGCAAAACAAAGGTTTAACTTCATTGGTTTGGGTCTCCTGTTGATCACAGCTGCTTCAGCTCCAGCTACATGACCCAAAGATTACCCAGTACTCTCCTTGCTCTGAAACTTCACAAGCAGGCCTCCGTTATCTCTGCTCTGCGGGCCTCTGTCATCCACTCTGCTCTGTGGGCCTCCATCATCCACTCTGCTCTGTGGGCCTCCATCATCCGCCCTGCTCTGCGGGCCTCCATCATCCGCCCTGCTCTGTGGGCCTCCATCATCCGCCCTGCTCTG
>NC_022010.1:2089312-2097390 GCF_000317375.1 Microtus ochrogaster | reverse complement strand
GGCCTCCATCATCCGCCCTGCTCTGCGGGCCTCCATCATCCGCCCTGCTCTGCGGGCCTCCATCATCCGCCCTGCTCTGTGGGCCTCCATCATCCACCCTGCTCTGCGGGCCTCCATCATCTGCCCTGCCCTCTACATTCTTTCTATCTCCTCAGAACAGCTCGCTGAGCTCTCAACACTCAGCAGCATTTCTAGTCCAAAGTTCCAGATTCCTTCCGCAGTCTTCCCCAAAGCAGCAGGTCGGGTCTGTCACAGCAATGCCAGGTAATATCCTGCTGCCAACTTGTCTTAGTTAGGGTTTCTATTGTTGTGATGAAACACCATGAAGGGGAGAAACCTGGGGAGAAAAAGGTTTATTCGGCTCACACTTCCATATCACTCACTGGCCATCACTGAAGGAAGTCAGGACAGAAACCTAAGCAGGGCAGGAACATGGAGGCAGGAGCAGACGCAGAGGCCATGGAGGAGTGCTGCATACTGGTTTGTTCTTTGTGGCTTATGCAGCCTGCTTTGTTGTTGTTGTTGTTGTTTGGTTTGTTTTTTTGGTTTTTGGTTGTTTTGGTTTTGGTTTTTGGTTGTTTTGTTTTTGGTATTTTGTGACAGGATTTTTTTTTTTATAACAGCCTTTCTGTCCTAGAACTCGCTTTGCAGACCAGGCTGGCCTCAAACTCACAGAGATCTGCCTGCCTCTGCTTCCAGAATACTGGGATTAAAGGCATGCACCACCACCACCCAGTTTGTAGCTGTATCTTAAGGAGGCACTTTCTCAATCGAGGTTCCCTCCTTTTGGATAACTCTAGATTACACCAAATTGACATAAAACTAGCCAGCACAGGGCATAAGAGCTCCACGGGAACTGGGCTAAAGGTGACCTGTGTGGCATGAAGGTGAAGAACCTGGTTGTATGTTGCCCGTGTCCTGAGAACAGGGTTGTGGCAGGGCTGATGATCCTGTCTGTGTCTGTAGTGAGAGAGAGGCACATGTACAGCAGAGGGACAGGAGAAGTGAAGTGTGGAACCATCCAAAGGGTCGAGCCTGTCAAAAACCACCTGTTTCACATGGTGGGGAGGCGCTGTGAGAGAAGAACCCACCGGGAAAGCTTTTTGAAGACAGCTTGAACTAAGAATGGCCAGAGGAGACTCCTTGTAGTGAAGGGGGACCAAGAGGCTTGTGTGAAGATCCCACCAGCCGCTGAGGCCCTGCCACATGGGCCAGCTCAGAGGCTCTGCAGAGAAGGGCCCACGAGGCCAGTGCGTGAAGCTGTGAAGAGGGAAATGACGTCGTGATGGAGTCTGCAGGACACTGGAAGTGCCAGGACCATGGGGCATCCACCAGGAAAGCCACAGGCATGGAGGACAGCCAGACCTCTGTGACAGACAGACAGAGGCTGCGGTGCCGCGTGGGGTAGAACTAGTGAGGGACACCCAAGCCCTTCGGGACCCAGTTTATTCCCTTGTGAGCCCCAGATGCCTGACATGAAGTCGAAGGACATGGTTTCTGTCTCTCTTTGGTCTTATCTTTTCTTGGAGTACCTTCATGTTTTCCGTTTGGAATGAGAACATTCACTCTGCCGTTGTATGCTAGACATATAGAATTTTACCTTTTGACCTTACAGTGGCTCACAGTTAAGGGACTATTAAAAGACCTTGGGGACTTTTGAAGTTGGGGTGGATGCATGAGATGGCCATGGGTCTGTATATGAGCACCAGGGATGTAATGTTATGGTGTGATTGTGAGAGGTCCCCCACAGATTCATGTGTTTGACTACCTGCTCCCCAACTGCTATTTTGGAAGGTTGTGGGGCCTTTAGGAAGAGGAACCTCCCGGGAGGAAGTTAGTCACTGAGTGTGAGTTTGGAAATTTTTATGGTCAGCCCCATTTTCTGTCCACACTGTGCTTCCTGAGTGTAAACTCTGTGTGACCAGATGATGCATGCTTCTGCTGCCATGCTTCCTAGTTGTGATGGACTGTGTCCCTTCTTAACCTATGAGACAGAAGGGCACCCTGGCTTAAGCATCTTCCTGTCAGGATGTGAACACAGCAACAAAAAGCTGCGAAAGGCCAGAGGCAGACCTGGAACCTCGAAGGGTCCACTGCTGCGGGTGTTTGACAAACAGGAAGTGGTCAAGACCCAACTCTGGACCTCGCTGGAGAACAGCCTTAAGAAACAGGGCTGTTCTGTGGCTGTTTCGTGTTTTGTTATTTTTCACAGCCCGGCACTATTACCAGCTGCCTTCTGAGTACCTTAAAGCTGTATGTGCATGGACTCGCCTCTCTGCAATGAGCAGACTGACGGATGAATCATGTGTATGCATGTATATAATTTACATTTAAATAAGTGCATACGCTTTGGCGGTTTCCATATGTTTGCCTGTCTTGCAAGTGTCCCTTGGACCACCTTTCAAGGGCACGATATCTACATAAAGGTCCAACACTTGTCTGGAAGGGATAAAGGAAAACAGGATGGCTGGATCATCATTTCTTCCTGTGCACACTGGGGAAGGCAAACTCCAGCTGCACAGTGACAAACCTCATCCAAGGCAGTTTCCCTACTCCCAGACTCCACAACTGGCTGGGGTAAGAAGTCCAAACACTGCCCTCTGCTGGCAATGGGGAGAATTCTATTCCGCCGAGCAGCCCTGACAGACGGAAAGTTTCAGTGTCCAGACCTCACCTCACTCTGGACCACATGACTCACCACGACCTTCTCCGAGTTGTTTGCATCCTTGTTGAAGATGCAACGCAGCCACAAGATCCAGAGTTCAAAGGCCCAAACAGACTTCTGTCAGGATCACCCAATCCCGCCCTGCCATATCAAGACAGATGCTCCACACCCTCCCTCCCAAAGGCATTGCCATATTTCTCTCTTCCTTAGCTTCCAGAGTACTTCTAAAACCTCCAGAACCACAACACAGGCGGTTCATTTACCAAAATAAAGGCCCCTAGACCAACACATTTCACATTGGTTTTGTTAGACACTTAATACATGAAACAAAGATAATTGCTACCAAAGAATATCTAATATATGAGGTAAAGTAATGCAGGGTTTCCCACAGAGAACAGAGAGTGCCTTCTTAAGAAGGAAGGCTGGACATCTGATCAGACTGCGCCGTGTTTGAGACGATGTGAGAATTCGCAGTGCCACCATTGAGAGCCGTGAGACTTAACCCCATGATGTCACTTGTAAATGTTTGATCCCATTTTCTGATATAGAACTGAGCCAGACTCACTTCTTGGAGACAAGGACCTGGGACTTTCTCAGAGAATGTTGAGACCTGCTAGTTACAAGCCCAGGCTCAGCACAGACAGCCTTTCTCTGCACCCTAGAGCTGATCTCCTGTGACCTGGGCATATGGAACTTGTAATTGAGCCTCAGTTTCTCTGTCTGCAGGGTAGAAACAATCAACTAAAGCATGAGGTAGTTTGAACGCTTGTCCTGTCACAAGAAGCCTTGTTACTCTGAAGCTGTTGTTTGCAGCCGTCCGGTGGGGCTGCTGTGGTGAAGGCCCTAAGGAGGACTGGGAGGATGCGAGGAGAGCCCCTGGGGGGATGGAACTGTGAGTGGACCTGGGAAGCATCAGACCGGACAAGTCTTGATGCTGTGGTTCACCCCAGATGCAGGGTGCTGAAGTGCCAGTCAGGTAACGTTCAGGTCCAGGAAAAATGGGGACGCAGCAACAGGAGCCCCAGAGAAATATTGGAGCAATCATGCTTCCCATAGGCTTCCAGGAACCAGGTGATGGGGCCCATTCCAGTGATGTAACAGGAACGATCTAGTCAAATTTGGGGTCCTGCCCTAGTTTGGGTTTCTATTGCTATGGTGAAGCACTGTGACCAAAAGCAAGTTGGGGAAGAGAGGGTTTATTTGGCTTATGCCTCTACAACCACAGCCTCTCACAGAAGGAAGTCATGACAGGAACTCAAGCAGGGCAGGAACCTGAAGGCAGGAGCTGATGCAGAGACTGTGGAGGGGAGCTGCACACTGGTTTGGGTTCTTTGCTGCTCTGTTCTGACTTCTGAAAGCAGATGAGGGTGGACACAGCACACAGGGAATTGGATGGAGACAATGGCTGGTCATGTGATACTGACCCCAGTACCTCGCCTAGCACTTTGGAGATTTCAGTCACCAGTTTCCCCAGCACCACCCCATGTCAGCCTGTCCTAACAGCGGCTCTCTGTCTGCCTTGCGTATGTCTCAGGATAGATTCCTGGATCCTTGATTCCTGTTTCCATGGAGCCAGGGGCCCACTGCATCCCACTGTCCTGGATTTGTGGAGTTACCACTTTCCCCTGCACACAGTAGGTGCTCAATAACAAGAAGAGCTGGGCAAAGTCTGTTGGGCGAGCCCCAAACACATCAAGAGTTCCTGAAGTGAGCATATGGGCACTGGACAGTCCTGCCTGAAGTGGAGCTCAAGTCAGAGAGCGAGCAGCAGGGTGCAGGCTGGCTTCACTCCTTGACCCTTTAGCAATCCACACAGAGCAGCCACGTCTTCAAGGCTGCAAGCAGCTCTCATTTCAAGTCCCCCAAAGTTATTTGTTCTACATGAAAGGAAGGAACTGTGTGCTTGGGTAATGATAAACAGACTTTTATTTTGAACGAATCACAGGCAGGCTTTTACTTTTTCAATAACACTGTTTAGGAGCAAAGCATTTCACATGCAAGTTAAATCTGTAACCCAAAGGTCCACTCAGCAATTCATTTTCAGCACTTTAAATGAGTTTCAGTAAAAGTTAAAATTCTGCACTGAAATACTGAGGCTTTTTGCCTGAAGCAGTGCCCGGGACTCAGAGAGCTGGCTATATTTGTCACACAGGATCACAGGCCCAAACCTGGGGCCGCATGCCATATCATGCGTACAGACCGTACAGCCTCGGCGACACACAGATACAAAGAACCCAATTCCCCAGATAACACCCTGGACCCACCCCCCTAAGACACGAACCTACTCCTGTGAAATGGGGTGGCTGGGGAAGGTGCCAATTACAAATGCACCCTGTCGTCATGACGTCCACACCAGAGCAGGCAGTGAGCACCCAAGTCTATACTACAACAGGGAACTTGTCGTGCGTGGAAGATATGGGGGCTAAAGAACCAAGCTTCCCGAATGTGGGGAAGCTTTTGGTTAGGACAGCCCTTCGGGTTAGAGTGAGGGGCCAAGCCTGAGAGACAGGCCAGGCCAGGACCCCCCTGCCCCTCTGAGAAGCTCAGTCCTCCATCCCCCTTGCTGCTTCTGTCCTCTGTATTAGCCTGATAGCATCTTCATTCCTTGTGTGCTACCCTCAACATCAGCTCCAGTCTGCTTCCTGGGACACGGCAGCCATTACTTAGGATTGGTTCCTGGCCTGGCACCCAGTAGACGGCCCTGGGTTGGGTGTGGAGCCTGTGGTTTGGGGGGTCGGGACTCCTGCTGCTGGAGGCGCTCCCTCCCCCGGGCCAGGGCCTCCAGGTACCACTGCTGCTCCTTCCGCCGCTGCTTTCGCTGCTCCAGCTTCTCCCTCCTGGCTTCCAGCTCACAGAATTCCTTATCCAGCTGCCGGAGCTGTGCTCGCAGTTCCCTGTTCTCAGCACTGACACCCTGGCAGAAGTCCTTGTGAGCCTTTTTGGCCAGAGCCTCCAAGGCCTTGGCCTTCTTCCTCAGCTCTCTGGTGGTGTTCTCTCCTGACTCCAGCAGGTTCAGCTCCTCCACCTGCTTCTCTAGGGCGGCCCTTTCCTTCAGGAACTGGAAGTGTGCCTCTCTGTCCATCAAGGGGATGTCAGCTACTATGCTGGCTTTCTCCTGCTCTAAGGCCTCTTTCTCCCTGTCCTGGTTCTCCTTTATCTGTGCAATGGGCTTCAGGGCCTTAAGCTTCTTCCTCAAGCCAGCCTCCAGCCTCTTGCCCTGCGTCAGCTGCTTCTGGAGGTCTACAGTGCGGGAGGTGAAGGTGCAGACCAGCTCTCGCCTCCTGACCTCGATCTCCTGACACTGCTGGATGTAATCTTTCCACAGGAAGTCATACTTCTCCTGGGTTCTCTGGTTTCTCTTCTTCAGGTACTCCAAGAAGGGCTTGTTTTCCGCTTCCTCGAACGCCCTCTCATCCTGCAGTTCCCTCGTGTCCTTCAGCAGCACTGCCCTCCGGAACTTAGCAGCGTCCATCTCCTGCTCCAGCTGGTTCATGGCCACCAGGGTCTTCCTCCTCACCCTCTTCTCCAGCCGTGTCATTGACTCTGGCTTCAGATAGTTGTTGAGAATAGTCAAATGTGGAGTCTCTGAAAGGGGTTCCAGGAAGCAGGTGGTGGATCCTTGGGAATCCTGGAAATCACTGTGGCTGCTATACTGCTGTTTGAGGCTGATGCTGACTCCTGAGGAACAGAAGCTTACGTCATGGGCCTTTTTGTCAAGGGAATGCATCCCAGATTGGGGCAGGTCCTCTCTCTGAGCCTCCTGTTCCCTGGAGATTATATCTGGCCATCTCACCCTGAAGTCTGCCACAGCCCTCTTCCTGGTCAAGGGAGGCCTGTGCCGCTTTTCACGGGGTGTCAAGAAATCAGTATCACCCTCAGTGGGGAGTGCAGAGGCCCCCAAAAGCCTGGTCCCTTCTCTCTGGGGAAAGATGGTGGCACGCCTGCCTCTAGTGTTCCAGCTGGGGTAACCTTGACCTTGGGACTCCATAGTCCCTTCACCTCCTGGGGTCTAGGCGTGCTCCTTCAATGATCCCAGTCATCCATTCTCTGGGTCCCTCAATTACCACCTTCCCTACATTGCCCCACCTCTGGCACAGCCTTTGTCCAAGCCTTGGAACCAGATGGGTTCTCTGCACAATGAGGGCTCAGAATGTGGAATGCCCTGGGAGTCTTTGAGTCCTTATGCTGGCTATGGCCTAGGTGAGTTTTAGGGAAAGAGGACTTCCCCTGCTGGAGGAAGGGAAAGTACCTGCTGGGAGAGGGCGTGGCCTGGGGAGGGCGCGACCTGTGGGCGGTCCTTGTGGTGGGCGGGGTTTATTGGGTGGGGCCTTATTGGAAGGGCGGGGCCTGAGGATGGAAGGCAGGACCTCCCAGGAGAGATGGAAGGGACCTGAGGGAGAAAAGGTAGGACCTTCCAGAGGGCGGAAAGGGGCTGCAGAGTAGGTGAAGGTGGGGCCTGGATAGACCCTGGGCTTGGAGCTACAGGCTAGTGTATAGGCTAATGGAAGAAAAACGTCAGCGGTTCGGCCCCCGAGGCAGGAGGCACCTGGGCTTTCTCGGTCGTGCACGTCTGTTGTGTCGCTAGGCGCCAGGAGGACCCTTTGCACCTGTGACCTATCCTGTGCCGGTTGGACAGGAGTCCTGGGAGGGAGGGAAAGGTGCCAAGGGCCCAGAGGCCCCCAGGCTTCTGACTTCGCTTTGCAGTATGGTGCAGTCTGGGTCTGTTCTGCCGGCCTCGGACTCCCTCCACGCTGGCTGAGTTCCCAGTGGCATGAGCGTCCTGATGCCATGGCTGTGGAAGGGTGGGGTTTACACCGCAAGCTACCTCGGTTTCCCAGGAAGTGGGAATTCCCAGGATTGCGCCCTGTGCATCCACCTCTGCACCGCGGTTACAGTGAAGTAAAGTAGTGAAGACCCAGAGTGTGGAGCGCTCTAGAGAAGGACATGGAGGAAGACCTCCCACCAGCGGAGCAGCTGCCAGAGCAGAGGCCCCAGCACGGCCACTGCGCTGATTGGCTCTCCCTGCTTTGAAGGACAGCTGTGACACAGGTTTCCCGCCTCCTGGCAAGGAGGCCTGTGGGAGCAGCTGGAAGCAGCAGGAAGTGCCACTCTCTCTTAGAGCCTTGGGAGGAGGCTTCTGGGATAGGCCATGTGTGGTTGATGCTCTTCTCCGTGCTACCACTGACCTCATCGCCTCCCTGCTCCCGGGCTTTTGGGTCTCAGTGCCTGGGAAACGGTCGTGAAAAGGAGGAAGGAGAGTGAATGACAAGGAGGAGAAGCCTCAGAGACAGTAAGGACACTACCCGCACCTTTAATTCCAGCATTGGAATGGTGGTGGCAGAGGCGGACAGATCCCTGTGGGAGTTTGCTGTCAGCCTGATCTATAGAGCTAGTTCCAGGGCGACACAGTGAG
>NC_022010.1:2086147-2089212 GCF_000317375.1 Microtus ochrogaster | reverse complement strand
GGAGGGAGGGAGGGAGGGAGGGAGGAAGGAAGGAAGGAAGGAAGGAAGGAAGGAAGGAAGGAAGGAAGGAAGGAAGGAAGCTAACCTCTCCATGAAAGACCCCCGGAGTGGGGAGACTCTCAAGTCTTGGGATAACACGACCCCCCAGGAACTCACGAGAGATGCGTCCTTGCTGCAATCAGGTTTATTGACAGGACATGAACCAGCGCTGCCGCCGAAACTCATTTCCCAAGCAGGGGTAGAGGAGTTCCATCCCAAGTAGCTGGGAGAGGGGGTATTTAGGGGAAGAAACCACAACCCAAAGGGGTAGGGAAGGTGTCATTGGAAAATTCCGAAAATACCAGTGATAATCACAAGGGGTTAACTCCCCGTTTCTCAAGATTATTCTCAAGATTATAATCTAACTTTATGGTCAGCTAGTTCCTGGAACAGAGTCACTGAACCGGCTAACCTAGATTTTTGGCTCTATTCTCCTGCTATATTTTTGGCTCTATTCTTTCTTCTAGAGGGGTCTGGATTTACCTGGGTCTTTCACCCACAGCGGCATTAACCATTACCTCATTGTCACTTTAGATCTGGAAGAGTGGCACTTCCAGTATGGTTCTCTTTGCTCAGGGCCGCTTTGGCTATCTGGGGTCTTTTGGGGTTCCATATAAATTTTAGAATTTTTGTTTCTATTTCTGTGATGACTGTCAAGGGAATTTTGGCTGAGATTGCATGGAATCTGTAAATTTCTTTCAGTAGAGTGATCATTTTTCCACAAAATACAAATGGGTTGTCTTTTTCTAGTATTTTCTTTGATCTCTTCTACCGGTGATATCAAGTTCATTATAGAACTTCTTCAACTTCTTGACTAGGTTTATCTCTAGATATTTTTGAGGCTGTTTGCAAATGGGACTCTTTCCATGATTTCGTCCTCAAAATCTTTGTTATCAGCATATAGGAAGGCCTACTTGGTGAAAGTGAGTGTTCATTTCTTTCAGCTTCTAGAAGCTTTCTGGTGCAATGTTTGGGTTCTTTTATGTATAATATCATAACATCCAGAAACACGGCTAATTTGACTTTTCCTCTTTGTATCCCTTTAATTTCCTTCTCTGTCTTATTGCTCTGGTTGGTAGTTTAAGCCCTATATTGAAAAGATTGGACACAGTGGACAACCCTGTCTCATTCCTGTTTTAGTGGAATTACTTAGAGTTTTTCCTCTGTCTAGGATGGTGTTAGCGGTGGTTTGGCATACATAGATTTATCTACTCTCTCCAGGACTGTATCATGAAGGCATGTTAGGTTTTGTCAAAGTTCTATTCTACATTTATTTAGATGTATGAGCTTTGTATTTAGCCCATTTGGTTGATTTATTACATTTATTGATCTATGTCTCTTGAGCAATTCCTATATCTCTAGGACTAAGCCAACTTGATCATGGTGGGTGATCTTTTTTATATATGCCTGTATTCAGTTTGAATATATTTTATTGAGGACTTTTATATGTTCTTCAGGAATATTGGCCTGTAGTTTTCTCTATTTTTCTGTGCCTATTTTTATAATTAGAATGATACTGGCTTCATAGAGGGAGTTTGAGGGTGTATGCCTTTTTTTTGGTTTGGTTGTTTGTTTGTGTTGTTGTTGTTTTTACTTAAGAAGTATTGCTTACAGACCCTCTCTGAACATCTGGTAAAATCCACTGTCTATTCATCTGGGCCTGGACGTTTTTAGCCAGAAGGCATTTCATCACTGTTTCTACCTCCTCTTCTGTTACAGCTCTGTTTAGGTTGTTGATCTCTTCTTGGCTTGACTTTGGTAGTTTGAATGAACACAGAAATTCATCCACTTCTCATGTATTTTCTACCTCAACGGAGTATAGGTTTTTCATAGAAATTTGTATTTCTTTGGTGACTGTTGTAATGTTTCCCTGTTCATTTCTGCTTCTGCTAATTCATGGCCTCTCTTTCTTTCTTTTGGTTGGTTGAGTCAAGGGTCTGCCGACTTGGTTTATCTTCTCAAAGCACCAGCTCTTAGAGTCATTGATTCCTTTGTTTTAATTTATTATGTATACAATATTCTGTCTGTGTGTATGCCTGAAGGCCAGAAGAGGGCACCAGACCCCATTACAGATGGTTGTGAGCCACCATGTGGTTGCTGGGAATTGAACTCAGGACCTTTGGAAGAGTAGGCAATGCTCTTAACCACTGAGCCATCTCTCCAGACCTGAGTTATTGATTCTTTATACTGTATTCTTTGTTTCTGTTTCATTCATTTCTGTTCTGATTTTTTTTATTATATCTTCCCATATCCTAGGTTTGGGTTTGGTTTTTTCCTGTTTTTCCAAATTCTTTATTCGTGCTTTTTATGATTTTTTTTAATATAAGCACTTGGAAATAAAAACTTCCCTCCTAAGACTGTTTCCAGTGTGTCCCAGAAGGTCGTGTTCCGTTGTCTTTTCATTTTCATTTAATTCCAGGAAGTTTTAAATTCTTTTGATTTCTTCTTCAACCCATTCATCACGCAGTGATGTGTTGTTTAATCTTCACGAGTTTTTGCATTCCCAGCAGGTACTTTCCCTTCCTCCAGCAGGGGAAGCCCTCTTTCCCTAAAACTCACCTAGGCCATAGCCAGCATAAGGACTCAAAGACTCCCAGGGCATTCCACATTCTGAGCCCTCATTGTGCAGAGAACCCATCTGGTTCCAAGGCTTGGACAAAGGCTGTGCCAGAGGTGGGGCAATGTAGGGAAGGTGGTAATTGAGGGACCCAGAGATGGATGATAGAGAGTCATTGCTGTTGATTTTAAGCTTTAGAGCACTGTGGTCTGAGAGAATTGCAGAGGTTATTGCAGTTTTCCTCAGTTCGCTAAGATTTGTTTTCTATGTCATGATGTGGTCGCCTGTGAATAGAATGTATGTTCTCCAGTGTTTACGTGGGGTACTCTGTAGATAACTGCGGGGTCTACCTGATTCTGGTGCTTCTCTGTGTGTATTTTGTGCAGATATCCCGTCTATTGCAGAAAGTGGGGTATTAACTGCGATATCCCGTCTATTGCAGGAAGTGGGGTATTAACTGCGATATCCC